>NC_046172.1:95260865-95454899 GCF_011064425.1 Rattus rattus
CTGGGCCCTCCTCTACGGGTACCCAGAGGCCGTATACAGTATCCTCCTGGGCCAGGGATGTGGGCAGAGGTGGGCAGCGTTGGTGGTCTCCTCCGCTCTGCTGCCTCAGGAGTGCCCGCCCGACCAGGCGGCCAGAACTCCCCTCAGGAGGCCTGGGGAGCAGAAGGCTGCTGAAGGCAGGGATCCTCCCGCTGATCCAGTACTCTGGCCAAACACCATTATTATATTTTGTTCCCTAGGAAGATACCATTCTGGAGCCACAAAAGAGGACATAGATTAATAACAACCTATCAGCCTTTTAAGCACTGACACAACACAGAATATCATCACCCTAAAGGGTTCTCCAACTCTCTTTCCTGGGGGAACCTTTTCACTGTGACAGAAAGAAGTCACAGCATGGAAGATTAGAATACACCAATGTTTCTAAACAGGTCTAGAGCATTATATAGCATGAGGCGGGTAGGAGATTTGGCTAAGCAAGACAAAAGAGTTAAGATTAGAAGTTGGATAGTGTTAGTCAAAAGAAAGTCTATAATATCACCACAGTTAGTCTTTCAGAGATCACAGCCTTCCTGCCCCGAGGCAGTATATATGAGTACAACTGTAGCTGTCTTCAGACACACCAGAAGAGGGCATCAGATCCCATTACAGATGGTTGTGAGCCACCATGTGGTTGCTGGGGATTGAACTCAGGACCTCTGGAAGAGCAGTCAGTGTTCTTAACCTCTGAGCCATCTCTCCAGCGTCTCCCCTTTTCTTTAAGGTGATTCCCCACCCCATTCCCCTGCCCCGTTGCTTAAAGGGCCAAGGCCACGTTCCTTCAACTCCATGTCCTAATGATTTTCATCATACTTGCACAGTGGCTGGGTGAGAGTCCAAAGTTTTTAGGTAAAGATAATATTTGCCAAACTCAGTATTTTTGACCAATATGGCAACTTTGTTATTAGGCGATTTGTGATGAATACAAATTGGAGAAGCCCAGGACATGTATCTTTGTCGCTTAAAATGAAACTTCTCTTAAAAGTCAAAGAAAAAAAGGACAGAAGAGCTTGTAGAGATAAAAAAATCGTAGCCAGGCAATGGGTGGAGGATTTCTGGTTGAGGAAGGAAGGAAGGAGAGGGAGAGGCAGGGTGGAGAGAGAGGGAGAGAGAGAGGGAGAGGAGGAGAGGGAGGAGAGGAGAGAGAGAAAATATGAGGAAAATATGAGGATGAATCTAAGTTGGCTCAAATACATTTTCCTTTAAAAGAGGGAGGAGATGTTTATTTGGATTACCCATGAAAACAAAGGGAAATCTAATAAACACTGTAATTTCTCCTTTCAAAATGTTTGAGTCAAATGTCTCCTTAGTCTGTGGTACAATATTAAGGAGAGCAGAAAAAAATGTCAAGGTTGTTTATTTTTTTTAAAAAATCCCATTTCAATTTCAAGAGAAATATCCCCAAATAATCATTTTGGGCAAAAATTACTTGAAGCAAAGTTTTCTACTTTGCTGTGAAAGTCACTTCTGACTCAAAAGAGGGTCTACAACCTATATACATAATACAAGGAGAATGTTGATGGGTTGACATACATAGAATCTTTTATGGACAATTTGGTAAAACAAGATTGTCTTTGTTGTGAGAGACTGTCAGTCACCATACTCTTGGAAATTGAAATTATTGAGTGTATAATTACCCCCCTTTGCTCCCCAACTCAGCAAATAGCTACTTGGAAGGTCTATCTTTGGCACTGACTCAACATCAGCCTTGTTGATTTCCAAGAAAGAGACACATAGACAAGTTAAAGGAAAATGGTGGAGCCTTCAAAATTTCTTGGTTTTCTTATCTTTGGGGAGTGCCTACTTAATAAACTCAAGATTTCTCCTTATTTAAGCAATACTAGAGAATTCTCCACTAAGGCACTTTTGATTGGCAGCTGAAGGAAAGGTAGCAGAATGAAAGACGAGGAATAGCATGGATTGGTCTTGAGTTCACAGTTCCCAGGTTTTTCAGTTAATGAATGTGTAATTACACAAGGTTCTTAACCTGAATGATTTGTTTTCTTTGTACAGTAGGCTAAAGATAATATTACCTATTTCACATAGCTGTTCTAATAGTTTAATGATATAAATGAATGCATTCAGTAACTACTAACAATAGTAATTATAAAATAAGTACATTAAGATGAACATATAATATTATATAGCAATATGACTTGAAAATGCATATCCTGGACTAGGTAGTTGACTTAGCGGGTCAAGTGCTGGCTGTCCAATGTGAGGACATGTGTTCAGAACCATGAACCCACATGCAGTTCAACACAGTAGTAAAAGTCTGTAAATTCAGTGCAGAGACAGGAGACTTTCCATAAGCCTGTGGACCAGCTAGCCCTGGCATATATAATAACAACAATGAAAAACCATGTTCTTAAACAAGGTGTGCGGTGAGAACTGGGGTCTTCCTCTGACTTCCTCTGTGGCTTGCATACATTGACATGCATGCTCCTACACACGTACATGTGTGTGTGTGTGTGTGTGTGTGTGTGTGTGCATGTGCACTGACACACACATGCATTGACTAGAAAATATGTTCACATATCAAAAGAGAGAGGATAGAAAGAACTATCAGTTGTCTTCAAATTTATCTGTACTTTTAATGCTGTTTTTATAAAAGTGTGAGTAAGACATGTGCAAGATTTTCCTAAGATTAGTGTGGCAAATCCAAGGTTCTGATGAAGCTGAAATAATTTTGTAAAAAAGTTGGAGGCATTATAGTACTTTACATTTAGACCTTTGATATGGCTAAAACTAATAGAGATTTGTTCAAAGAAATGGGATGTAGCTCAGAATAACAAAGTAGGCCTCATTATTATGGTCAAAATGGAGTTGAAACAGTTGCAAAGTAATCCAAAGGAAAAAAAGATAGCTCTTTCAATCAATAGTGAGAGTGACAGAAAATCATAAGAGGGTATTGACCAAAACTTCATACAAAATTAGAAAGCTTTCACCATTTAGATATTGCTGGTAATATGAAAAAACAACTCCAAATGGATTACAAATGCAAAAACTGGGAAAGGGAATAACATTTGAAATGTAAATAATAAATACCCAATTTAATAAAGATGGAAAAAATGGAGAAAGAAAGCTATCCTCATTAGGAATAGGAAACAGTTCTTAGACTTGATTCATAAAGGAAAACTTGATCGATTAGCTCTAATACAAAGCTACAAACCACAAACATAGCCCACGAAGAGCTGGAACTGGGGTCTACAAAAAATTCTTCAAATTCAACAGTAAAATCAAGAGACAATTGCAAAAAGCACTTTTTGCCAAAAGGGAGGTATGGAAGCCAAGGAGGTGCATGAAATGATATCAAACAAAATTAACCACCAGGAAATAGAAACTAAGAGCACACTGAGATGTCACTTACTCATTAAAAAACAAACAAACAAACAAAAACCTGTAAGAATGGCTAAGAAAAATAGTGGAAAAGCAAATAGTAGCAATTATGTAGAGAAACTGGGTGATAACTACTTTGTTTATAATAACATACAATTAAGTATTGTATGGCCACTTCTGGAGAATATTTTGGCAGCTTCTGAGAAAGGCAAGCATTGTGATATTCTCCGATACAATCAGTGTCAGTTACCAATTACGAGAACTTAACATGGTTACAACTGTTTTTTCTGATCTGCTGCTGTCTGGATTTTTCAGTTGACCCCACCTTCCTGTCCCCGAAACTCATATGCTGAACTCTTTACTTTGAGGTAGGTGGGACTTAATCCAATAATAATGGTATCTTCACACAAACAAGTTGCTACCTAACCCTCCGCTTGCGCTTGAGGACAGAGGCAAAGGCTTGTAAATGTCACAGGAATTAGTATGTTCCTGCAAAGAGAAGCAGTCTGCTGAGGAAGCAGCTGATCAGGTCTTGATCTTTGCCTGCCAAACCTCCAGAACTGTATGGGATGAAATTTGGTATGTAACATCCCCTTCTGTGGTGGAAAGAATGGCAGTGCCGGGTATGGAGAGGTGTTTTGTCTTCTGAATGTCACATGGTTATTGCACTCGGAAACTCACTGAGGCTGTGCTTACCTGTGTTGGAGCTGCATAAGACAGAGCCAGTCTAGAATAGGTAAGGGACTGTGAGGCTCCAAACCCCTCCAAAGTCAGTCAGTCACACACACACAACCATGAAAAGAGATGAGTAAGAGTTATAGCAGAAGAAGGTCAGGTAATAAGAGAGGATAATGGAGGTAGAAAGAACCAAAATTCATTATAGACATTCAGGAAATGATCAAACAACAAATAATAAATCGCTCCCCATTTGGGTTGGTGTAGCATAAAGTTTAAAAAAAAAACATGCTAAATCCATCAAGGGGCTGGTCTTGGCAGTTCCCCTCCTCCCCCAACCCCCCATGGCTAGTCCCAAGCAGCCATCTGGCCCGATTCCCAAGGCTGCCTGTTAAGCCAACCAAACCAGTTTTTCCTGAAAACGCCTAGAGCTAGTTGATTTTGTGTATTCCTCAGGCCAACCCCTGTGGATAGTCTGCAGAACACCAACAACACTCCGGTCTTACTCAGCTCTGTGTAGCTCCATGAGAGGAAAACACTACAGATTTATATTTATACCAGCCCGATTTGTATCAGTAAATCTCCAACCCCAATATGCCTGTGCAAAGAACACACAACTCAGTTAATGTGAATACAAGCTGCACACCTTGGTTGGGCAAATATACCCTACACTACTCTACTGCCCAGCTATAAGATCCCTAGCTACTTGGGGCTCAACCAGGCCATGTGGGCCTGTTCTATCTCCCACCTCTTCCTCCTCCGTCTTCTTCTCCCTCTGTCCTCCATCTAGTCTCTCTTGTTCCTTCTCTCTCTTCTCTAAAACTTTCAGCTCCACCTTTTCCTTCCACTGCCCAATCACAGGCTCTAGCCTGTATTTGACCAATTAAGATTCCATCGGGAATCACCTCAGTGCATGATCTAGTCCATGTCAGGGCATTCCTCTTGAGGGAGCAGAAAATACAAACAGCAATCCACAACAGGTTGGCTTTACTATTTCGTCATTATTAAATGAAAGAAATGTCAAGATACTGTATAAATGATGCTGAATTTCCCTCAAAATACCACAAATGGAGACACACAATGCTCATTTATTCTCCCTAGGTTATGCTAATTGTGGCTGCTTGGTTAAAGGAATATATGGCTTTTCCACTCTTGCATTGCTATTTTCTCTTTCATGCACAATGTGCAATATGGAGAGTGATGTTTTGAGACCATGTAAGTACCTTGAAGTGTACCAACCATATTAACGTTTTCATATATTCAAGTCTCAACTAAATGTCACCCCTTGAAATTGCCTCCAACCATGCCTGCCTAGACAGTCCCCCTGAAAGACCACCGGAGTGGGGAGACCCTCACTCAAGTCTCGGGATAATGCGACCCCCCAAGAACTCACGTGAGACCATCCTTGCTGTAATAAACATGAGGTTTATTGATAGGAACCAGTGCACTGGGGTTTAGACTAAGTATCCCACCCAGGCAGTGGGTTCAATCCCCATAATCAAGACCAGGAGAATTTAAAGGAAAGGTCTCAACCCAAGCGGGTAGGAGTGCGTCATTAAGAAAACGTAAAGAATACCAGTGAAAAATCTCAGCGAGAGCTTCCTATTTCTCAAGATTGTTTACTTTATGGGTCCATCAGTTCCTGGGAGAAGCTTCCTGCTTCTCAAGGTTATTCTTTAAGATTTTAATCTAACTTTATGGTCAGTTAGTACAGGTAGATGGCAGGGTCTGGAATTTGAGGTATTTGGGGCTTTTTTAAACTTCTGACTTCTTAGCTGCATTTTTTTATTCTTTCACCCCTTCTTTTTTGCTCTCTGTTGCACCCATATTTCCTCTTCTTCATAGTCCTCATGCTAATTTGTGATGACCTATGAATTTGCTTGTTTGTTAATGCCCATAACAGATGCCCTCATCTTGGAACTATAGTTATATGTGTCTGAGCCCAGATCCACAAAGCTTTCAAAGCTTCGATTAAACAATAATGCAATATAGCCAACCTGGTCTCTGCCTCTTGGTGTTTTCTCCTACAGGTTACAGTACTTTTTTCTTTAGTCAGTAATAATTCTCTTTCTGCCACAGACAGGAGAAGCAGTTATACAAGGAGAATCTTATGCCCTGGGCAAAGAAGGATGTGGAGTTCAGAATTTTGCCATGAATGTGTCTAGATTTAGGAAGCAGGGACAGCTTCAGACCACAAAAGCAGCAAGAAGCCACAAGAACATGGGAGGTTCTTTTTCGAGTGTCTTCCAATGGTATCACCACATGTGGAGCTCAGCAATGCAGTGTAAGGCGAACCAATACATGCCTGTTGTTAGTGATGAACAGCAAGGCGGGGTCAAGCAAACCAATGCTTGAGCTCCCACTGTCTGTGGGGTCATATTTATATCCCTTCTGAACGTTATGCCTATTTTCACACATCTGCTATAGCAAAGCATCCTTTCACCTGTTTCTGCTTCAAGACAACACTTTTTCATGTTTCTACTTTCAAAAAATATCCTTTCATCTGTTTGCTCCAGCAAAACATCATTTGACCTAACCAATTTTCCAAAGAAACCAGACGTTTCCACTTCTCAATGCCTACCCAGTGCTCTCCCACCACCCTGTGTTGGACATGTGGTTTGAGCAAGAAAATCATTTATTATAGGGCATCAAAATTTCTCTATCAAGACTTATTGCTGTGTAACCTAGCAATCTTAGTCTGTAAAGCTTCCAAGGAAGCCTGAAGAGTAATTTTAAGTAACAACTGTAGCAGGTAGCTGTTCTGTGAGCTTGGGTTGGGGTATTGAATTACATATAGCTTTGATTCTGTTATAAATACTGAAAAAGAAATCACAAGTCACAGAACGTAAGTCTAGGTGTGACAGGTGGTCCTTCCTCTTAAGGACAAAGCCTGGTCTGTGACTAAGCACCCTCTCCCCTTTTACCTTGCTCCCTGAGTAATGGGGGAGAGCCTCTGAGCCACCCTCTGAGGTCCTAGTTGAGTGGCTGTCAGTACTTTCTGGAAAGCATATTGTAAATCTTCACTTTCTCTCATCATAAACCAGTGTGAGAGTTGGCATCTGTGCTGCAAGTGGAATTTTCTGCTTTTAGTGATTTGACACTTTGGCCCTTTTGTTACAAATCCAGTTTTAATTTTCTTAACATAGTCCAGGCACAGCACATAAACCCTTGCACCCTGGGGAGGTTTGTATGGTCAGTTCCATTAGAGGCTACATTTTTTTTCTCCCTCTTCTTTTTTTTTTTAACTTTGCTGAAATTGATTACAAGTGTTGCAACAAGCATGCAGGCGATTTCCTTGTCTGGCAGCTCAGGAACACGGGAAACCGAGCGTTGGAGTACACTTTACTTGGTGACCTTGGATAGTATTGTATGGAAAGGGTCACACCACATGGGTAGAAAACAAGGAACTGCTGACCAGTGCATTTCCTAGCTGCAAATTTAACATTTTTCAGAGACCTTTGTGTTAAAAAAAACTTGCGACTGAAAATTGTCTAAAAAAATATTCAAAGGATACATGTCACTCCTTATTTTACATAAACTGTCAGTCGTCAGTATTGCACACCTGCCTTTTGTGAGCTCTCCTGTTCTGTTGGCTTTTGTCATAGCCCCTTCTTCTGTATCTCATATAATCTGGTTAGTTTCAACTTGATCTCCTTTTGCTGGGTCCTGTTCCTGTGCCTAGTAACCACTAAATGTTCACATTCACCACTACTCTATCACCTGCTCTTTATCACCCTGTACTTGAGTAATCTCACCAATTTCCATTACTTTAGCTACAATGTCTACGTTATTATCTCTGTGACGCCAGACAAATCTCCATACCACCTCCAAACCACCATGTCTTGGTTCCTCACAGACACAATTCATTTTTCTCAGTCTCTGGGTTTACTTTCTTTGCTTCATCTCTCATCTAAACATCATCATCTCTATACAGATCTTGGATTTTACTCCTCTATGAACGTATGCTTTTCCTTAAGCCTGAAATGTTATCTTCTCCATCTGGAAACTGGCTGTTCATCCTTCAGAGCCCAGAACTGATGTCACCTTTGTGAAGCTTTCTATGGTATTCCTCATAATAATTACCTTATTCATCTGTGCTCCCAGAGCGTATATACATATGTAGCCCAAAGCATTTATCACATTATAAAAGAGGATTTTCATGTTTGTTTTTCTATTACACTTTTATAACAAATTGATTTTGTCATGTTTGTCTTTCCATTATACTTTAAACTTCTCTGTAGCAGGTACCTATTAATCTTTCGTCCTCCAAGACCCAACAGCATGCTTGACACAAAGTTGGCTCTCAATGCAGACTTGTGGAATGAACAAATATGGAATGGGTTAGAGATTAAGTAGGTTTAAACAGAGCCGGCTAAGAAATAATACATTTCTTTAACTTACTATTAATCCTTTACATTTTTATGGCCCTTTAAACTTTCAAACCATAACCAGGCACATTATTTTATGCTCTCGTTTACAACATCCTTGCAAGTTGGGTGGAGTAGGAATTACTTCTTGCCTCTCACAGGAGACAAGAGAAAGCAAAATACTCAAGAGGATCTAGTGCTATAGCTGTGGAATAATGAGCAGAACTTAGCCTTTTAGATTTCTCTACAGTGCTCTTGACGTTTTCAAACAAGAATGAGAACCTTGTCCTTGACTTTAAGATTTATTGAAAATAGATGATCTTATTTTAATGGCCACAAGTAGAAGTACTTAATTATACAAAACATAGATAATTAATTTGGCTACTTGCTGTGGTTTTATTTCTAGGTTCCCATATAGGCAACATTATATGGATTCAACAGGATATATATATATATATATATATATATATATATATATATATACACATATATATGCATGAAATTACAATTGATAAAAAAGAGGGCATGAATTTGAAGGAGAACATGGGAGAATTTGGAGGGAGAAAAGGGAAGAGAGAAATGTTTCAATTAAAATACAGTTTTGAGGGGTTGGAGGGACAGCTCCACTGCCTGCTCTTCCACAGGTCCTGAGTTGAATTCCAAGCAACCGTGTGGTGGCTCATAACTGGCTAATGGTAGCTGCAAATTTGACATTTTCAGAGACCTTTGTGTGCCACTCTTCTGGCCCGCAGGGGTACATGCAGATAGACCGCTCATATTCATAAAAAAATAAATCTTAAAAAATACAGTCTCAAAAATAATAAAAATATTTTTTGAAAAAGACATGAAAAAACCTTTTATGTTTACTTAAAATTCATATAATACATAAATGTATATTAAGTAAATTAATATAAAATAGAAATATTACATATACATATATAATTTGAATAAAATTATTGTACTGGCTGGTTTTGTGTGTCAACTTGACACAAGCTGGAGTTGACAGAGAAAGGAGCCTCCCTTGAGGAAATGTCTCCATGAGATCCAGCTGTAAGGCATTTTCTCAACTACTGATCAAATGGGGAAGGCCCCTTGGGAGTGGTACCATCTCTGGGCTGGTAGTCTTGGGTTCTATAAAAAAAAAAAAAAAAGCTTGAGGAAGCCAGGGGAAGCAAATGGCAAGTAACATCCCTCCATGGCCTCTGCATCAGCTCCTGCTTCCTGACCTGCTTGAGTTCCAGTCCTGACTTCCTTTGGTGATGAACAGCAATGCAGAAATGTAAGCTGAATAAGCCCTTTCCTCCCCAATTTGCTTCTTGGTCATGATGTTTGTGCAGGAATAGAAACCCTAACACAGTTATGCTACTTGGGAAGATAATACCCCCACCCCAAAAAGAAGCCACAGATTATCCATAGGCATGCAACAGAATCAGAGTAAGCCCCTGATATAGTTGTTGGGGGGACCCAATGAAGATCTGGTATGTATGTATGTGTGGGGTTGGGGTTAGGTCCAGTCAATATATGTTATTTGGATGGTGGGTCTGTGTCTAAGAGGCCTCAAGGATCCAGGTTATTTGTCTTTGTTGGTTTTCTTGCAGAGTCCCTATTCCCTCTGTGTTCTTCAATCCTTCTCTCAACTCTCCCTCAGCTCCTTCTCATGTTTGGCTGTGGGTCTCTGCATCTGTCTCAGTCAGCTGCTGGGTGGAGCCTCTCAGAGGACAGCTATGCTAGGCTCCTGTCTGCAGGTATTACAGAGTATCATTCACAGTGTCAGGGGATTGGTTCTTGCCCATGGGATGGATCTCAAGTTGGGCCGTCATTGGTTGGCCATTCCCTCAGTCTCTGCTCAATACTTTTATATATGATGTGGAAGCTCCACCCATACAATCTTAGCAATGTTGTTACCTAATCAAGACGTACACAATAATAACACTACTTGATTTACCAATGTGTGTGTAGGGGGGATCACAAGTTTCCATCTTTAGATGAAAAGCTGAGAGGGACAATGAGTATTCTCCTGAGAGATTATGCAATTCCAAATGGTCAGCCCTAAACATATACTTATATGCACAACAACAAACGGACTCGGCATAAGAGTTAAAATAATAAAGAACAGTCGGACTACAGAAGGAATTTTATAGATGAGAGAGAAGTGTGTAAATGATGTAAATATAGTGTGCATACGTGGAACATTTTTAAAATATTAAAGCTTTAAATTAAATTTCCTTGTTATCTTTTTAGAGGCCAGATTTCCCTATGTAGCCCAGGCTGGTATGGAGTTTGCTATCCTCCAACCACCATTTGTTTAACTTGATAATGTTTTATTAAACTCCCACAAAAATCTCTATGAAATATCATCATTTAAAAATGCAAATGAATTACCCTAGATGCACAGAACACATGAAACTCAAGAAGGATGACCAAAATGCAAATGCTTCACCCTTCTTTAAAGAAGCACAGAATGCCGTTGGGGGGAATAGGGAGGCAAAGCTTTAGAACAGAGGCAGAAGGAACACCCATTCAGAGCCTGCCCTACATGTGGCCCATACATATACAGCCACCAAACTAGATAAGATGGATGAAGCAAAGAAGTGCAGGCTGACAGGAACCGGATGTAGATCTCTCCTGAGAGACACAGCCAGAATACAGCAAATATATAGGCAATTACCATCATTAAACCACTGAACTGAGAACGGGATCCCAGTTGAAGGAATCAGAGAAAGGGACTGGGAGAGCTTGAAGGGGCTCTGAGACCCCATATGAACAACAATGCCAACCAACCAGAGCTTCCAGGGACTAAGCCACTACCCAAAGACTATACATGGACTGACCCTGGACTCTGACCTCATAGGTAGTAATGAATAGCCTAGTAAGAGCACCAGTGGAAGGGAAGCCCTGGGTCCTGCTAAGACTGAACCCCCAGTGAACAGGATTGTTGGGGAGGCAGTAAATGGGGGAGGATGGGAGGGGGAGGGTTGGGGGGGATGTTGGCCTGGAAACTGGGAAGGGGAATAACAATCGAAATGGAAATAAGAAATACGCAAGTTAATAAAGACTGAAAAAAAATGCAAAACCTGAGATTTAAAGAAGTTAAGAAAGTGTACAATGTTATGAAATTAGTATTGTTCACAGCTAGGAGCTTTTGTTATTTCAAAGATTGTAACTTATTTTTGTTTTGCTTTAGGTTTTTTAGTAAAGTTGACTTTAGTGTTTAAGTTCATGGCAAATCCGATTGGGAAGACAGTGTCAATAAAGTTCCTCTCCTCCTTTTCACATACATATAGCATCTTGCTTTATCTCCAGATGTACCAGACTGTATTTATTACAATTGATGACCCTGCATTTGGACATCATTATTATCCAGAATATATAATTAACACTTAGATTCATGTTTAGTGCTGTGTATTTGGAAAAATATAAAATAGATATAGCCACCA
The DNA here is from genome assembly GCF_011064425.1 of Rattus rattus. NCBI lineage: Eukaryota > Metazoa > Chordata > Mammalia > Rodentia > Muridae > Rattus > Rattus rattus. The sequence goes on from NC_046172.1 coordinate 95,272,723, forward strand.
TTTATAGTATTGTGTAATCTCGCTGTCCTAAAATTCTTTTGCATTCAGTCTATTCACTCATCCTTTTTCTCATCCAAGCCCTGACAACCATTGTCTCCATAATCTTGCCTTTTCCAGGATGGCAAACAGCCTGGAACCTTCTCGGATTACTAATATGTATTTAAGTGTGCTTCATGTCTTAAAAACACACATATACACATCCAGCAATGGATCAGGCTAGAAGGCCAGAAATAAACGCACAAATTTATGGTCAATTTATTTTTGACAAAGATGCCAAGAACACACAATGGGAAAGGGACTGTCTCCTCAATAAATGCCATTGCAGAAACTTGATATCACATGAATAACAATTAAATCATGCCTTAATTTAACAGCTATACTAAAATTAAGTTGGAATGGAAGAAAGGCTTAAGTGTAACACCCGAAACTACAAAATTACTAGAAGGAAAGCAGAAGAAATATCTGTGGCATTAGCTTGGAAAATTATTTTTAAAAATATGACCCCCCCCCAAAAGCACAGGCAATGAAAACAAAAATAGACTAATCGTATTTCATTAAACTTAGTGGGTCCAACCCATCAGGGAAGCAACTAACAATGAAAACCCAAGCCATAGAGGGGGAAATATATTTGCATAGAAATTTCACAAAAGAAGACACGCAAAAGTGCCAACAAACTATGAAAAATTCTCACTGAACATTAAGTAAGCAGGGATTAAAATCATAACGAGCTATCAGTTCACTCCAGTTATAATGGCAGTTACCAAGAGGATCCGAGATTTGAAGTGTGGAAGATGTAGAGAAATGTAAACTGAAGCACATTGCTCATGGGACTGAAAATTAAGTCAGCCATTGTGTAGAACAGCATGGAGTCCCTCCAAAATAAAAATAGAACGCCATATAATCAAGCAATCCCACGACTAAGCAGATATGTAAAATTATTTGAAATCATCAGACTGGAGAGATATTTTCATTCTTATACACATTGCAATGTTGTAGTCTTTTTCATTATTACTAAGATGAAGTCAATGCAAATATCCACCTGTATAACAATGCAGCCTTAGAAAGAAGGGGAATCTATCGTTTGGAACAACATAGATCAATATAAAAGATTCATCTTTTACATTCTCTATGTGAAATAAGCCAGGTCCAGAGCAAAAGCTGTAGGTGATAGTATTTATATGTGCAATATTTAAAAGTTGGAGTTTTAGATGTATAGGGTAGAGTATTGATCACCAGAACTCAGGAGAAATGTATTCAGTTTTAATAACTGATTTCATGTTAATAGAACAGAGTAAGAATAGACAGGAACCAATAAGAATATGTTCATCCAAGGATAAGACATGTTGGTAGAACTGGTTTTTAAGACACACTGCACAACTGTTAACTAATGTTTATCTCCAGATTGCTTAAAAGAATAGATTTCTAATGTTTTCAGTACTGGAAGTAATACCTGAAGATATGTTTATCATTCAGTGATGTGATATATATATATATATATATATATATGGATCAATATATTTAATCACTCCTGATAAATGTATATGATTATTATTTGTTCAAGATTTTGTTTCTCATGTCTGTAACTGAGACAAACTTATTTTTTCCTGTTTCACGAAATGCTGAAAGATAACAATAATCATATTCTTGTGGGTTTAGTATACCTCACATACAAAAACATACCAGGCATAGCCTATTTGTGAAAATAGTTTTCACAAACAAGTGAAAAAGTTTACTCTGGCTCACAATTTGAGGGCACCAATCATAACAGTAAGAAAGCATAAATGGCAGGAACCTGAGGCAGTTAGATACATTGCGTTCATAATCAAGAGGCAAATTTTTTAACTGTAATCTTGATTTATCTAATGATTATTAATGTATTTGTATTTTATTCCTTTCTGAATCGACTTTGTTAAATTAATTATTTCTTAGAAATGATTCAACCCTCCAACCACTAATCTATATAATTTTTATACATCATATTTCGGTTTTTTTTCATACAAAGTGTCACATTGTAGCCCTGGCTATCCTGCAACATGTTGGCATTGGTTCAGTGACATACAAGCATTTGTTCCATTTTATATTTCTTATATTCTTTCTTTGTAGATTTTCTTCAAACATTGTCTTACACGCATAACTGCTGTACTAACTTTTTCAGAGAACTAGCCTCTCTTGGCTTTCCAAGCTGCTGGAATTACAGAGAAGCCTTGCCATGCCCAGATGTTTTATTAGCTTCTCCATTTGCTTTTATTATTTAGAGTCAGATTCTATCTGTTCAGTGTCAGTTGTTATATCTTCATGTTTTTCCATCTGCTTTGTAAAATACCAATTATTAAAAATGAATTCATAAGTGAATAAAGTATATGGAAAACTAACAGAATAAACACTCAAAAAAGCCATCATTCAACATCACTTATTTTTTGTTATTGTTTATGCCTTTTTGGAATGGATGGAAATGTGTATATATATATATATACATATATATATACATATATACATATACATATATACACATGAGATACTGTGCATATTTTTTCCAGCAAAAACCATTTGGAAACTCAAAACTGGCCATGGTGAAAATCAGTCTAGCCACACAAATATATAAATGGTATCTATATATTGGAGCTTGACTTATTTTTTTGGAAATTCTCAAGATCTATGAGAAAGATAACACTATAATAAACTTTTGACTATACAGCATATGTGGACACTGAATTTTACATACCACAACAATTATTCTTCCTGTGTTCACAATTATTGTCTGGGTAAGCAAATAAGTCTCCCATATGATTGACAAGTAGGCCAAAATTTTTCACGTATTCTGAGAAGGAATAATCCGTTAGTTGGTGGGTTTAGTGTGCTTTTAAAAATTGGTTTGGAGCTTTTGAGTATTAGCTTTGCAGAGAGGCAGACTATAAGTTTGGAGTTTCCACAAATCCCTCCCTATCTAACACAGTTAGCTTACCCCTAGCAACATTGGCACAACAGTGGTACACTTGTCAAAAGGAGCAATATTGACATATCACTATACAAGCCTAAAGTTTGTGTTAAAATTCACACTTGCTCTTTCAAGTGTTTAGGTGTTGACAAATGTAGAAGCACAAGTATATACAGCCATATTATCATAGAGAACAGCTTTAGTTGTCTAAAGTCCCTTCTATGCTGTGTACTTGTCCTGCTAATTGTCCCACTCCTAAACTTCTGGAAACCCACTATTTTTTTAACTGTCTTCAAAATTTTACTTTTCCTATAACTACATAAAAGTATTTAGCCTTTTTCAAAATCATTTTAATTTTAATTTTTTATTGTTCCAGTGACAGCTTGTCTAGTCCCTAGTAATTTGTATCTACTTTACCGATTTCTGAAAGTTGAAAGCTTAACTTTTTCTCAGCCTTAATTTTAATGGTAGTTCTTAAAAGCTTTAACCCTCCTTCTTGCCTAGCTCACCACCACAGGTAGTGGGAAAAGAAAGGATACCGGAAGTAGGGCTTGTTTATAAATGGTTCTTTTTGGAGTAAATACCATCTGCATTGTCAAGAAATGAGCAGTTCAGTTCGCAGGTCAGCAGTGGCAGCTCTATCCATTCTCAAACACTTCATGGATATGTCCGCAGTCCAGTTCAGTAGTGTCAGGATAGCAGCAGTGGTTGCATGACCTAGCAGGAACAACCAGGCCTCAGCTGAATTGGCACAAATCAGAAGGAAGAATTAGGACCATCAGGGATGCCAGAAGTGCTTCGCTGTGCCTTTCTCAACTAAGTGAAGATCAGCAAATACGTGAGACCAAGAAGTACTGCAAAGCTAGCTCTCTAAGCAAGCCCCTCTCACAGTCTGTTGAGTCTTTTTATATTCCCTCCAAACATCATGTGTCCCTCACCAATCTTGCCTTACTATGTGTCTTGCCTCAGAATGTGATTCCATTCTCCAAACTCCACATGACTCCATATCAGCTGACATCTATCTGCCAAATAGCCTGAGTCTGCAAGAAGCAAGATGCTTCCAGCATACCACCAGAAGTTGTTTGGTGTTTTTTTTCTCTATGGAGTCATGACAAATGGAGCTCAATAACGCATGTGAGTTGGACCAATACATGTATGTGTCCATAGTGAAAAATCCATCATGTATCTTTTCAAAGGCATCCTTTCACTTGTGTCCACTTCAGGAAAAACATTAATTCTTCATGTGCTTGCCTCATAAAACACTATCTGACACAATCCCGACTTTCCAATGAAAACCAGGTTTCCATTTCAAGGTGCTCAAATCTCACTGTGGATTATACATTTGATTGAGCTTAACTTACTCTGTTAGCTTTCTACATGATATGCTCGGAATTAGGGCTTTTAAAACCTTCAATTTAGCCTTAGCTGGTGGTGCTTGTCTTCAAACTTAGGCAGAGATGGGCGGGTCTCTGAATTCAAGGTCAGCCTGGTTTATAGGGCAAGTTCCAGGGAAGCCAGGGCTACACAGAGAAACCCTGTCTCAAAAATCCAACCAACCAACCAACCAACCAACCAAACAAACAAAAGATAAAAACTTTCAGTTTCTGCTGAGGAAGTGGCTTAGTTGATAAAACCTCTGAAGACCTGAGTTTAGATCCCCTAACACCTACATCAGATTCCTGACACATAAAAGTCAGAAGTCATGTCTGCATTTCATTCTTCCAGTGGGGAGGTGAGCAGAGGGACACAAGCAGTATCTTCTGGAACTTCTCTTTCTGGCCAATAATCTAATCCAAGTTAGTAACCCAAATGTTCAATGAACAGCCATGAGATTCCTTGAACTTTAGTTACAGATGGTTGTGAGCTACCATGTTTGTGCTGGAAATCGAACCCTGGTCCTCTTCAAGAACCAGTGTGCTCATAACCGTGGGACCATCTCTCCAGCCCTCATTTCCACTTTTGAATTGGAGCAAAGATCATAATGCTATTCTTTGACAAACATGCCAGATCTCTCTCACATGGAAAATTTGAAACTTGAATGCCTATCTTGTTTCTTTTAAAGACTTAACAACCTTATCTGGCTCATTTATTTTAGCTTTGAGCTAGAGTTTTCTTGTAAATGTCATACTTTTGAGTATTTCCTTTGTTTCTAGTACCTTCATATATATATATATATATATATATATACTCTCTCTATATATATATATATATGTGTGTGTGTGTGTGTGTGTGTGTGTATATATGTGTGTGTATATATGTGTGTGTGTGTGTGTACATGAGTGTACATGCGCTTTAAGAAATGGTGGATTACTTCTATGTTTTACTGCCTCCCAGCATTATTTCCTCTGGTAGATGCCAAGGTCAGCTTCTTTGCTTCTCTGAATTTTGGGAAAAAATGATAGAATTCATGGCATACACATTTATCCCAGTTGACACTATCAACTATGGAATACAAGGTAGCGAATTAATTATCCATATTTACTTACCAAATGAGTCTATCACTTTCTTCATTATTTAGTATTTTTCTTCAGTTCAGAACCTTAATGTGCAAAGGTATTATCTGTCTGTCAACTCTCATGAAACACTAGGAGGTCAAGTTTTGAAACAGTTTCTTCATGAGAAAATATGGCTCAAACTTTAATACACCACTTACAACTTCATCTTTAAAATTAAAGCACATACAGGAGCCGTAGTTATGCTGACTAGCTTTCCACACTGCAGCCACTCTGCATTGACTAATATATTTAGAAGCTTGAAGATCAACAACACCTGTCCCTCTAGTGGATCTCTCTTTGACAGTAACCTTTGCCTCATCCTGTATAAATATATGAATGGTGATTAAGCTGTCAAACATAGTAAGGGACTTTCACAGGAGTGAAGACAATGAATCACTCCTGGAATTTCTCACTGACTGTACCCCAGATGTCTGCCATCCACCTTGCCAGCTATTTCCTTGCCCAGTCATTTTTATTAAGCCAGTCTTCAAAATGGACCATGAACATTGTGGCATTTGAGGATTCTCTAGCAAGCATACAGCTTGGATTAGATGATCTTTCACCAGGAGCCCTCCCAATTCTGGCATTTAACATGCTCAGATTTCATTGCCAGCTTCCATAATTGAAGACAGATATCGCATGACATTAAGTTCATGCTTAGAAAAGTGACACTGTTCATGTTACTTGCTATCTTCAGACTTAGCGCTATCAGCAGTGAACTCTCTAATACCTGGGGCTTCTCTAATAAGCTGAAGAGAAAGAACGGACACTAATGTTTAGTGCATTATCACATAGCATGTCTCTTTGCATGCCTCTAAGTGAAGTGTTATTTCCTTATTTTAACCGAAATTAAGTTTGAGATAATGTAAATGATTTGCTGGGTGTTGCTTCACTAACAAATTTTAGAGATGAGCTTACACTCTAAACACTTGGTAAGAAAATCTGTCACAACTCACGTTGTCATGCCTAGTTACCCACCCATTTATTCAAATATCTTATGTTTTTTTTTTCTTTTTTTTCGGAGCTGGGGATCGAACCCAGGACCTTGCGCTTGCTAGGCAAGCGCTCTACCACTGAGCTAAATCCCCAACCCCTCAAATATCTTATGTTATTTAGCACTTACTGTGTCATGATTGAACACCTATTATGTGCCACATTGTATACAATGGAAAATAAGAAAGACAAGATCTTTAGTATTCATTATGACTCATTTAGATCATGAAGTCATTCTCAATATGTAAACCATAGGATAGTTAACATCATTGTGACTTCAGTAAGACTTAAAACGTAAACTTGAGTGCAAAGAGTCCAGTGGACTGTGGTTCCATTTGGTTAGCCCTACTCAAAAAGGGATTTTTTTCTGATTATTTTATGAGGGCCACAAAACCAAAATATTTCATTCAAATCAAACTGTTAGAAAAGTGACATGACAGGAATGTAATCCTTCTTACCCACATAAGCCTATGAAATGACTGTAAAACTCATTTATGTATGTGTATAATCTAGTATAATTTTAATGTATTTACCAAGTTTGTTACAATTAGCACATCAAATGTTGGACACTTTCATCAATCCAAAAAGATATAGCATAACCATGACAGATAATACCTTATACCTTCCTTTACCTCTATTTCTTTACTCCAGACATAGGAAACTAATAACTTACTCTCTGTCTCTACAGGCTATCTAATCAGGGAATTCTGCACAAATAAAATAATATCAATAGTATAATACAATATTTTTACTGAATAGTTTCTTTTATATAGTATAATGTATTGAGAGTTATTGATATGTACCATGGATCAGTAAGTTACTATTTTATGACCAAATAAAATGTTATTGTTTGTATGATTTATTTATCTATTTATAGTAAAGACATTTGGGTTGCTTATAGCCATTGTGAATAATGCTTCAGTGATAATTTGTATACAAGGTTTGTTTGTATGCTCATTTTCTGTTTTTTTTTGGGGGGGGTATACATATAGGGGTAAAATGGCTGGTTCCTTGAGGAATCAACAATTGTTTTCATATCAACTGTACGTGATTTTATATTCCCATCACACAATATATAAATGTTGCAGTTTCTTTACATCCACTCTACCCATTTATCATTTTTCAAATAGGCCTTATAATGCTTTAATAATAATGTAAACAATAATGCTAACCAACAATTACTATGTATCAAGCACTTTGTAAGTACAATGGCTAATGTTAATTTGGTTTTGCATGACAACCCCTGTAGGTCATAGATTACCAGATTGCAGATGAAGAAACCAAATAAACCCTAGACTCATGCCAAACTAAATGGCTGGCTATACTAATCACAGTTGTGAATCTACAGTTTGTATTCTTGACAAATACATAATAGGGAGTTTTGTAACTGGACTTCGTTACTTTCTGGGTTCTTTTTCCCACCCTTTATCCTCCATGTTTTTCCTCCTAACATTAGATAGGAGAGAAAGAATGATAGAGGAGAGAAAGAGAGATAGAGATCCCTAATTTCTTTCTTTTTGTTTCTTCTTTGAACTCAACTACTAACAAACCGCATGCAACCTCCCTGAATGGCCAACGACCACCCACCCCACCTCTTGGGGTCCTACTATTTATAGACCCCCCTGAAAAGTTCTCAGAATTCCAAATGTCACACAATCACAGAAACTATCTGCAGCTGTGGCGATGCCTTGCTGAGCACGAGCCGTCCCCTTAGCTGCTGCTGCACACAGTCGGAGTCCCCATCATCCCCATACCTGAGATAAAACAGCACTTTCTTATATTTCTGTGCTTTGAACTCAAATTCCAAGATTCTCAACAGGACCTGACCCCTCTAGTTAAACTATCTCATATTCTAAGTGTTTTTAAAAATAACATTTTGTTATGTCATCAGATGTAATTTTATCACCTTCTAGTTATCAATGAAGTCAATAGCCATAGAAAGGCTAGGGGACCTTGCTTAAAAAAATCAATATCAACAACAACAACAACAACAACAACAACAACAAAACAGCGGAAGGTTAAGCCTCTTTCCTGGACAAAGAGGAATGCACATTAATGCTCATAAACAACCATTACTCTTTCAGCAGTGTCTCTTAATAATTACAGATTCCCAGTGATACTCGTTTGAAAATATTTGCAATTAAAATGTGAGGGTAAGTGCTGGAGCGATGGCTCAGCTATTAGGAGCACTTGTTGCTTACTCTTCCAGGGGGCTAAGATATAATTCCCAGCATCCACATGGCCACTCAGGACCATCTGTAACTCCAGTTCCAAGGAATCCAACCCTTCTGACCTTCACAGGCATATGCACCCATATGTATGTGTAATTAAATCTAAAGTAAAAAGAAATCTTTAAAGAAAAAAGAAGTTAGTTGAGATGTTCAGGTGAGACTTGGTGACATGGGAGGCTTTGGTGGACGCAGCTAACCATTGAACAGAGAATGGGGTCCCCATTGAGAAAGTGAGAAAGGATTGAAGGAGCTGAAGGGTTGCAACCCTATAAGAAATGAATGACAACCAATCAGAGCTCCCGAGGACTAAAACCACCATCCAAAGTACACATGGACAGACCCATGGCTCAGCTGTATGTTTGCAGAGGATGGCCATTGTTGAAGACCCAGGAAGGAAGCCTTGGTCCCGCCAAGGCTGGACCTCCAGTGTAGGGGAACGTCAGGGTGGGGGGCATGAAGGGTTGGGTCATTGAGTTGGGGAACACCCTCATAGAAAAAGGGGTAGGTTTATGGGATGGGGGGGTTATGGATGGGAGCCCGGGATAAGGGATAATGCTTGAAATGCAAATTTAAAAATATCCAATAAAAAAAGAGAATGGCATTTCACCAGATAGTGTGCAATACTTGGCACTGGTGATGAAGCTGAGGCTGTTTCCAGCCATTGTTGCTTTTAATCTTTCTTTCTCTTTTTTTCTCTCCTTTGTTTGTTTGGTTATTTTGGAGAGGTTTGCCAAGATTATGTCTTCCCAAGTATGCAGCGTATTTTTTTAAAACATTTTCTCATAATTCCTGAAAATTTGATTTCTGCTAGGGTATTTTGGTTTTTTTTAAGCCCAAGAATTACTTATTAAGATAGTTTTTTTGAAGAAGGAAAAGAAGGATGACTGAGGGAAGGACACATCAGGAAAATATAAGGAAATTACTATAATTCAGGCTGTGTACTAGAGCATAAATGGTTAAAGGTGTTGACTTTATCCATTTTACAAAAATGATGTAGGGATTTACATTGAAGGCTACTGCCTATTTTGAGTCCTATTTTTAACTCTGCCCCTAGTTAGTTATATAACTTGATTACTTAATATGTCTTTGCCTCAATTACCCGATCATTAAAATGGGCATCATCGTGCCTATCACACAGCATTGTGCTAGAGATTAAATGGGATGGTATAAATAAAATACTTTCTCATATCATTTAGTGTTTAATATAAACTAGAAAGCACTTTTTATTATATTTTTATATGAAAGACCCATATACAAGTTTACAAGTTAAACAAGGAGGATAATTTCAAGAGAGGCCAGACCTTGCCCATTACTTTTCCTTCTGGTCATAGTTCACTAGAAGGGGTTTATATTGCACAATTGGTGGAGCTGATAGAAACTTAAAACATAAGTTCTTTAAATACAGAGTCAACTAATAAAATCCTACAAAGATTTACTCAAACTAATAGAAAGGGAAGCGTCCCCGAATACATGGCACTGGAAGAAAATTTACTGAATAAAACACCAATGCTTATGCTCTAAGATCAAGAATCGATAAATGGGATCTCATAAAACTGCAAAGCTTCTGTAAGGCAAAGGACACTGTTGTTAGGACAAAAAGGCAAACAACAGATTGGGAAAAGATCTTTACCAATCCTACAACAGATAGAGGGCTTATATCAAAAATATACAAAGAACTCAAGAAGTTAACGCGGGAGACAAATAACCCTATTAAAAATGGGGGGTTCAGAGCTAAACAAAGAATTCACAGCTGAGGAATATTGATTGGCGAGAAACACTAAAGAAATGTTCAACATCTTTAGTCATAAGGAAAATGCAAATTAAAACAATCTTGAGATTTCACCTACACCGAGTGAGAATGGCTGAGATCAAAAATCAGGTGACAGCAAATGCTGGGAGGATGTGGAGATAAATCCTCCTCATTGTTGGTGGGATTGCAGACTGATTGGCACAATCCATTCTGAAACCAGTCTGGAAGGTTCCTCAGAAAATTGGACATTGAACTACCTGAGGACCCAGATATATCTCTCTTGGGCATATACCCAAAAGATGCCCCAACATATAACAAAGACACGTGCTCCACTATGTTCATAGCAGCCTTATTTATAATAGCCAGCAGCTGGAAAGAACCCAGATGCCCTTCAACAGAGGAATGGATACAGACAATGTGGTACATCTGTTAATGGAATATTACTCAGCTATCAAAAATAATGACTTTAAGTAATTCATAGGCAAATGGATGGAACTGGAAATATCATCCTGGTGGTAACCCACCACAGAAAACACACATGGTATGCACTCACTGATAAGGGTTATTAGTCCAAATGCTTGAATTACCCTGATTCTAGAACGATGAAACTCAAGCGGATGATCCATGTAATGCTCACTCCTTCTTAAAGGGGAACAAGATACCCTTGGCCTTGCTGAGAATGAGAGCAAAGATTAAAACAGAAGCAGAAGGAACACCCATTCAGGCCACCCATTACATGGCCCTTTATCGACCTGTGAATAAAATGGATGAAGCAAAAGTGCAGGCCCGGTTGAACAGATGTGTAGATCTCACAGAGACACACGCAGAATACCAAAATATGATCAGCAAGGGAAGGAGGGCAAGAGACATTTGTCCCGTACTAAAGACGCTTGCGACTGCAGCTCAGAGTGGTTTAATTTCCATATTTTTTTCTTATTTACATTTAGAGATATTCCTTTTCCAGTTTTCCGGGCCAACATCTAACCCTCCTTCCTTCTATATGGGTGTTTCCCCTCCCATCCTCCCCCCCATTGCCCTCCCCCACAACAATCACTGCCTCTCTTGCCAGAGCCCCAATCCACTGCTTCCAAAGACATTAATCCATTCCACAATGGCTTGTGTTTTGTCTATAGTTACACTCAATAACCTGGGTTAAAACAAGGGTGATGAGTTGTCCTGTTATGAGATGAATCAGGTGTCTGAGGGAAGGCGTTCAAATCCGATATTGTCAAACAATTCCCCAGAATGGTGTCCTGTGCATTCTGATTTCCCACATTTTTGCATATACTTCTCTCATTGAGATAATTTGTTCTCATTTTCCAATCACGCAGTCCAAACCCATCTCGTATCTGCTAACTTATAAGAACGTCAATCAAAGAAATTGCTGGAGCCCCAGTGAATCTATTGGGCCAAATGCAGATGAACGGTATATCTCAAACAGAGGTGGTACATACTCAGACCTCAGTAATGTTCATTGCTTATATGATTGTAGTGATAATAGTTATTTTTATGTGATAATAGTAACTGCTGTGACAGAAGAGGTAATGTAAATACATATTTTATTTTATTTATTTGTTTGTTTGTTTTTTTTTTTTTTAGACAGCATTTCTTTATGTAGTCTTGGCTGTCCTGGGACTTGCTATGTAGATGAGCCTGGCCTCAAACTCACAGAGACAGAGGTCCACCCACCTGTTTCTCCTTCCCCAGTGCTAGATTAAAAGGACTAAAGGTGTGTGCTACCACACTCGGCAGATATATAAATCTTAAAATACACATTACATAGCCTTTGGGCCAGCAAACACATTTTTCCACAATTATCCTAAATAACTAGCTGCATACTTGATTACAAACATTCATTTTATCTGTACTGGTTAGTTTTTGCCAGTTCGACACAAACTGGAGTCACCTGGAGGAGAGAGTCTCTGTTGAAGTAATGCCTTTCTCAGATTGGCCTGTAGGCATGGCTGTGTGGCACTTGGTTGATTGTTGATGTGGAATTACCTAGTTCACTGCCATTGGTGCCACCCCCAGGCAGGTGATCCTGGGAGGTGTAGAAGCAGTAGCTCAATCTGAGCCTAAAAGCCAACCAGTGGGTAACATTCTTCAATGGGCTCAGATTCAGTTCCTAACTCCAGATTCCTGTGTGCACCTAACCTGCTCTGGACGCCCTAGATAATGGATACTTCCCTGTAAGATATAATACATTCTTTCCTACTCAGATTCGTCTTGGTCAGTGTTTTATTACAGTAAAAAGAACCAAATTAGGACAGCATCTGTGTATATATAGTAAAAAATCAAAACGACACATTGACAATGTAGATCTATATGTCTTTATAAGAAAGCAGCTTTATATGATAACACTTTAGTTTTGAAAAGTCTGTTTACATGCATATGATTGGAGAACAATCTGGCTTTAGTTTTGAAAAGTATGTTTACATGCATATGATTGGAGAACAATCTGGCATAGGGTTATATCAATAGTAACTTGAGTTCTGGTAACTTTAATGACCTATTGATAGCTTACCCTCTTTTCCCCCCTCAATGAGCAGGAAGTGTATATTTTGAAAGGGCGACTAAAATATCTTTAGATTTATTTATTTTTATTTATGTTTATGGATATTTTGTCTGCATATATGCTTGGGCATAATGTTTGTTCATTGCCCTTAGAGGTCACAAGAGGATGCTCGATCGATATCCAGGAACTGGACTTATAGACTGTTGTTAGCTTCCATGGGGGTGCTGGGAACAGAACCATTGATCCTTGGAAAGAATAGATGGTGATTTAACTGCTTGTACAATCTCTTGAGCCCTGGAGATAGTGATTTTTAGAGGTCAAACCAGCAACCTCTGCTCCTCCTCACCTGGGACCTGACTAGGACACTAAAGGATACAATCCAGATTCTGCAGAAGCAACTTTACATTCTCCACAACCATGGGGACTGAATTTCAATTGGAACACCAATGATTGCCTTTTGTGGTCCCTTGCTTGGTCAATTCCACCTAAAAGTTACTGTGTGTTTGCATAAATTAACTACCCACTGGATGAGTGCCATTGTCTTGAAAAATAAAATATGATCAGCAAGGGGGAAGCAGGGCAAGGAGGGAACATTTGTCCATGCTTATTCAAGACTGCTTTGACTGCAGCTTCAGAGTGGTTTGGTAATTTCCATATTTTTTTATATGATGGAGAAAACAATTTGAGCAGCATTTTCTTTCATGAGAGGCACTCGTTTGGAAAAAGATGTTGGATATTGGACAGCCAGATCACATGGCATGGGAAATGTGCGGGTTTAGAATTTTCTAGTGAAAAGGGCCCTTAGGGATTGCCTGTGCAGACTTGCCTACAACTATAATTTATAATCCATGATGACCTTTCCATAAACACAAAGATAATGTGTCTTCTCTCTAATGTGGATCATGAACACAATCTTTCCATTTCACACTGCTTTGTCATAATTAAAAAAATTTAAATATAATTTTTTAAAAACTTAATTGTCCACTTGGAATAGGAAAAAATGTTTTGGTACTTTCTAAATGGACCTTATTTTGATATTCTACCCTCCCGGAATTGGTGTTCATGATGGCCTCACACAGAGAAAATCATCAAGCCAAGGCTCTCTCTCCTCATAACCATTTCCTTTTTGTTTGGTTAATTATTGAGCCAATATCGTGTTCGAAGGAACACACGGCTCAGGTTATGTGTCTCCCTGTGAAAACAGAAACTCTGCAGTTCTAATAAATCGCCTGTGGCTATGGAAATTGGATTTGTTCATCCTCTATTCATTGAACAAATATTTATTGAGAATTCACTACGACCCAAGCAGTGTTGGAGGTCCTGTAGGAAACAGCAGTGAGCTGGAACCTATAGTTTACCACAGAGTGATGATAAATACATAAAGATGGGCAATGACAAGTGCTGTGAAGAAGACAAAGAGTAGTATGGGAATGCTTCTATAGTCATTGAAGTCCGGGAAGAATGCTCTGAAGAGACAACAGCTGAGTAAATGGCTGAGTGGAAGAGCAGGAACATGATGGCAGACAGTGGGAGACCAGGAACACGATGACATATAGTGGAAGAGCAGGAACATGATGACAGATAGTGGGAGACCAGGAACATGATGGCAGACAGTGGGAGACCAGGAACACGATGACATATAGTGGAAGAGCAGGAACATGATGACAGTCCTAGTTCTGAAATGCATAATGAAATAAGATACACAAACATGAATAAGGAGTTATCTAGTACCATTTCCCCAAATAGGCTGAATATCAGACAGAAAACTTCTGACTATAATAGAAGACATGGGCACTGGCAGGTAAACAGTGTGAAAGCATCTACACCCAACATTAGAAGGCAAGGGATGAAGCATTAATCTATATACACTTAGCAAAAGAGTACCAAGACTGTTCATTATCAGGTTGGCTTATATTAAGCACAAAAATCAGCAGTTGGAACTTCCTTTTCCTTAGGCTCCTGGGTTCTCTTAGAACTCACATTCTCTTCCTTTTGCTTCCAGTAACTTCTATGGAGCCTCCCTACAGATGCTGAGTTTCCTCTCCATGCATTCTCTATTCGTCTCACACAAACTCAACCTCAGAAAGGAAACTTTCCTTTTACAGCATTAGACTCTAAACTAAACATTGTAGAATGGCAAGGCTCTGAGATGGTGCTTTGGTGGCCTCTATAAAAAGAGATAGTGGGATATATGACCAAATGTACTTTGGGTTTCCTAAACAGACTGAACATATAGGTTGCATTTGTGTCTGCCAGACATACTAGCTACTATAAAAATGTCACAAAAATTAGGTTCAAGATAAAACAACTTGTATTCCATCTAGCAGCCTTGCCTCAGTGACAACACAGCAACTGGCTAATGTAATGGTTTGAATGAGAATGGTCCCCATAGGTCCATATATTTGAATGTTTAGTCATCAAGGAATAACACTATTTGAGAAGGAAAAGGAAGTATGATGAAGTGGAAACTTCTGGTTTTGTTGGAAAGTCAGTTACATCAAATGATGTTTTTGTTGGGGCACACAGGTGAAAGGGCATTTTACTATATCAGACTTGTGAAAGGACACATGACATTTAGAAGGAATATAAATATGACTCCACAGAGAGTGTGAGCTCAAGCATTGGTTTGCCTTGTTCAGTCTCCTTAGTCTTTGCTGATAATGTGCATGTATTGGTTCACTGTACATTGTGTTGTTGAGCTTTGCTTTTGTTTACTTCATAGAGAAAAAAAAATACCAAAGAACTTCTCATAAGGTTCCTGTGGCTTGTTGCTACTTCCACGGGACTTGGGCTGGTTGGAGAGCCTCACAGTTTCTTCTGGATTGAACTGCCCTTGCTGATCCATGTGTGGTGTCTGCACAGTGGACTGGACTGCAGCTGCTGATTCGTGTTTGGTGTTTGCTAGTGGACTGGACTGAGAACAACAAAGATTGCAATTGCCCCAAATGTCTAAACAGGTCCACTTCCCCTGTACCCTAATGACCTTTCTTTCCTACTACCTCTGATGGGTGGTGGGCTAGAAGGGAGGTTGAACCCTTATTAAAGTAGATTGAGAAAAATATACACCTATAGTATGGCTTTGATTGAGGAAGTATGTCACTGAGGGGTAGGGGCTTTGAGATTTCAAAAGCCTACACTTGGCCTAATGTTGCTCTCTGTACCTGTAGATCAGGAGAGCTACAGCTCTCAGTGATTGCTCCAGTGCCTGTTGTCTGTGTGCTGCCATGCTCTCCACTAGGAGGACAATAGAGTAAACCTCTGCAATTACAACCAAGCCTCCCAATTAGATGCTTTCTTTTATTAAAGTTGCCGTGATCAAGAAATCTCTTCACAGCATAAAACAGTGACTAAGACATCTGAAGAATTTCTCCACCAGATTACTGGAAATTCTGTTTGTATATATCATTGTCATGAATATCAAATAGGGTGGTAGTGGTTGAAACTTTTGCACAAATATACCTCCTGAAGAGACATTGGCCTCAGTAATGTTTTTGAGTCATTAAAAGTTTTTCCTGATGCCCTTCAACCACATTGTGTAAACTATTGATTATTCAACCAAGATTTGTTTTAAATGAGTGTGCGTAGTGTCTCATCTTTCAAGCATTGCTCAAGTGTTCCTCCTTTTTCCTGAGACATCCATCTCAGCCTCCCCCCAATTCCCTCACAGAACTGAATCCTTTTCCCTTTGTCTTCCTTGTTACTAAACTGGCCTCTATATCGACACCAAAACCTGTTCAGCAAGGCTGAACCAGCGACTCAGATGTGGAAAATTTTTCCCTACATTTGATGATATGAATTACCCATAAAACTGGCTAACCTATATAAGGGAGAGAGTGTGAAACACATAAATAATTGTACTAACTGAAAAGAATCTGCATTTTTTGGGGAGGGCTCCATATTGGTCCGAGAATATTTTAATTTCAATTTCATTTCTCTTTTACCATAAGAAGCCTAGAGTTGGGTAGGATAGAGCCTTGGATCTATATTCATTTGTCTGGGTGCACAGCATCCTCTGCTACATCTCCATGAATAGTGACTTACGAGGTATTGCTTCTGTTCTTTTAGGGATGCTATGGGTTGCTCCTATTGCTAAATCTATGGTCTTAGGTATTTGTTTCTGGTTGCACAGTCATGTAATTTGGAAGCTTTTCCCAACATATAGACAATCCTCAGATGGTCTACAGGTTCTTTACACTCCTCTAAATTCTGGATATTATGTATGTTAGGTACAGGCAATGAAAAATGGAAGGGCTCCATCATACTCATTCTTCCTCCCTTATCACCATTCTATTCCCTGGATACCACCTTGCTACAGCTCAAGATTAGCAACCCAAGATAATTTAGATCCACGTGGGGCATTACATATCTTCTGATCTGTTCACATGAAAACAATTTTGCTATTGAAGTTTCTATTTTTAACCCTATGGCATCTATCTGCCTAGTTCTTCATTTCTTTATTCTACAGTGCCATAACAACTTAGAAGTGCAATTAATTCTTTAGGAAGGCAAATACATTTATGTATTGTCTTTATATCCATGACTCATACTATCATTGCTTTTTCTAAAAGTCTATATTTTTCTTTGAATATATTATTAGCCTTTAGTATCTAACCATTCTGGAGGTTCAACCAAATATAGATCAAAATATTTGAAATTAGAGTCAGTAAGTTGGCACAGTGGGTAAAGGCACTTGGCCTGCAAGCTTATAGACCTGAGTTTGGTCCCTGGAGTCCACATAAAGTAGATAGAAGGAATTGACTCCACAAAGTTTATCCTCTGACCTCCAAACACGTGTCATGGCACAAAATGCCCTTCAGGCATGCATCCACACCGCATTAATTAATAAAAAAATATTCCAAGAGTTAGCGCTACTGTATCAGAATATATACACATTTTCTTGACACACTTCCATGTAATCACTACCCGTGCCACAGCTATAATTTAATATTTTAGATATCATAAAGATAATTTTAAATGTAGGCTAATATTGTACAGGTTACAGATGAACACACATTTTATACAAAGGGCTTGAGTATCTACGGGTTCGTTATCCACTGGGTGAGGGGTTGTCTTGGAGCCAAGCCCTAATGAATACCAAGCAACAGTGGTCAAATGAAAACTTTTGAAATTTGAAAATTCCTTTCTTCCATGATAAACTCTCTCTCTTAATATGATGGCATAACAAAGGTTCTTAGCCAGTTTGTGGTATCTTGGCCCTCTTTAGTGACCTGATGGTTCCCCGTGAACTCTTTCTGAAACTAACAGTTTTAATATACAGACAGTTTTGCTGAAACATAATTATCAAAATAAAAGCTTATAGAAATATCAAAATATGATGTCAGGTGTGGTAGCGCATGCCTGTACTATCAACACTTAGGAAGCAGAGGTTGGTGGATATCTGTGAGTTCAAAACAGATTGACCTACATTGTGAATTTCAGGAGAGCCAGAGACATATGAAGAAACCCTATCTCAAAAATAATTTGTGACAAAAGGCCATTTGTGCTGAACTGATGTATTGTTCAAGAGTGTCTAGTGGCACTCCTAGTGAAGTAATGATGGCAAGTAACATTGGGAACTAGCTAGAGCAATATTAATTCGATATGAACAGGTTTGTGATTTATTTTGGTTATACAGTCACAGGCTCTAGTGTGATCTGTTGCCTATACATTCAAAATTAATGTACATACATTAATAATGCATCTTTGATGAAAGATGAATTTTGCCCTTTGTGTTGTTTAATTTTAGCCTTCATCTTTAAAACAAAGCCTCATTGAGAGAATAAACACAAACTCCGATCTGACAGTCAAAGCTAAGCTTCAACTTGTTGGTATCTAATCTTCTCTGAGAGACAAGCTATAGACTTTTTGAAACAGCACCAAGATTTTAGGGAGCTAAGGGTATGCCTGTCATCTGCCTTGTCTGGCTTCAGTGGAAGGGGAAGCATAGCCTCATAGGGGCGTGAAGTGCCAGGGTGGTAGGAGGAATACATGGAGGAGGAGGATCTCCCCATCCCCTTTTCCTCTGGGGATGGAGGAGCAGGGAAAGATTGTAGGAGGAGGTGACCAGGACGGGGGCAGTAAAAGTGATGTATAGTGAATAAGTAAAAAAAAATTTAAAAAAAGATATGCTAGTCATGTAGTTTCAAAATGATTCTAGCTATTAGCTTATATACTAGTCCTGCCTTGTTTTCTT
Source organism: Rattus rattus (assembly GCF_011064425.1). NCBI lineage: Eukaryota > Metazoa > Chordata > Mammalia > Rodentia > Muridae > Rattus > Rattus rattus. Next base: position 95,291,835 of record NC_046172.1, read on the forward strand.
ATCTGTTCCCTGCCTTAGACTACAAGGTCTGTGAGAACAATGTCTATGATTAGTCATCTTTTTCTCTCTTAGAAGCTAGCTTGACACAAGGCAGACACTAAATAACTGTGTAATAAACGAACTAATTAATCAACCTTGCCTGGACATCCGCGGGACCTAGTTGACCACCGAACCATTCACCATCGAGCTCTTCTTTAGACTGTGGCTACGGCAAGCTCCTAACAAACTTAGTCCCAAAGCTTTCCACCCAGTTAAATGCGTATATGAAGGAAGACACAACCGCCATGGGAGAGCTCAGGTAAAGAACAACAATTGTTGGGACCTGCAACTCAATGGACCCATGACTATGATGGTTCTCTTCTGTGCCAGGTTTCGAACACAGTATGATGCAGAGGCCTGTCATATAGATATGTTATACAAGGTTTGATCTTGGATCTTAGAGTCAGGGGCAGTGTCTGTGTATTCTGCCTAACTCTGGACTCATAGAGAGCTCTCAAAAGCAGATGCAGAGAGTCAAATCTGTCAAAGATCTTGTCCCCTACTTTATTCAGAGTATCTATACTTTCCTTTCTCATATACTGTTTTTCTTTCCTTTTAAAGAAAATGTGACTTAGGTTAGGGATACAGCTCAGTTGGTAGAGATTTTGCCTAATATGCATGAAATCCTGGGTTCAATCCCAAGTACCACATAAAGTTGCCATACACTTGTAATACCAGCACATGGGATATAGAAGGAGGCACATCAGAAATCCATGGGCATCCTCTGGCACATAGTAAGTTTGTGGCCACGCTCAGTTACAAGAGGTGCTGTCTTTAAAAAACTGAAAAAAAAACCAACTTCTGTTCTGAATGTCTCTTCTAAATTTGTAGATGTTCCTTGAGTTGTATAGACTTTGGGTCTGGTTAATTCTGGTGCATCCTCATTAAATTGTATAAACGTTGGGTCTGGCTAATTCTGCTGCATCATGTTTTTTATTGATTTACATTTATAATGAAGTTTATAAAATTAAAAGCAATAAAACAAAGGATGTCATAGCCTAAACCAATAACTGCAGGTTCTGCTTTAGTGAAGGCTAACAACCATGGTTCTCAACTCAATGACCTCCTGCGTAGCAGGGAAACATGTATACTAGAAACAGGGCATACAGAAAAAATGTCCTCTTGCCATCAAGACCTTGAGGACTAACATTTTAAGGACCAACTCTCTATTCCTTGGCATTACCCAACTTTTTCTGCTTTTGACAATGGTAGAGAAGAGCCAAAAGGCACACAACTAATGTTTTTTCATCCATGGTTGTGGGTCTAGCCACAGAACCTAGGAAGGACATGTGGATTTTTGCAAGAATGGAATTTCCCTAGTGGTTATGCCACAGACTCCAAGCCGATGCCTTCTTTCTGGCACCCTGCTTCCCTCCTCTGCCTTTACAAGTGAGATGGCAGAAAGAATCAGGAATGCAACCTCTGCAAGGCCAAAATGTGGTTAATTCCATTGATGGCTAGAAATCAAGACCAAAATCTTTAATAAAGAGTGGTGCCCTTTTAAGACTGCCTTGTTTAGACGAAGAGCACAAATTGCATTAGAAAAAAATGGGGCCTGTGGAGATTGTGTTTGGAAACATATGAGGCACAGGGTAGGAAAACATTTTCCCCAAGAGCTGTCTTCTCCAGGATTGCATGATATTTTGTATTCTTAAAGGCCACTTTGGGGGACAAAGAATCTGGATTTGCTTGGCTAGTCAACCACCTTTCTGCTACTACCACCCTACCCAAACTAGGTAAAGTTCAGCGATAGTTGTCCAGTGTGAATGGCTAGGACGAAATAGATGAGGGCATAACAGAGATATAGTCACTTGTGACTTATTCATAGTGTTAAAAAATTAATTTCTTTCTCTTTGTTCATTCATTCATTCATTCATTCATTCATTCAAATACTTCCTGTATATTAGCTATGTGTCAGGGACTTTGTGGGGTACTAGAAATAGAAGAATATAGACACAGCCTTTGTTTTCCTGTTGCACAGACAAGTTACCGAGGCCTTGTAAAAAGTTTTTGGTTTTATATCTGCACAATTTAGTTCATAGTAGTTAGGAAAGCACAGGCATACTCCATTGATACAGTTTACAAATCCTCTGTTAAAAGCAGACTTCTTTACTCGCCTGCCTAAATAATTATGAGTATTGCAAATAAGAACTGGGTGTTGAGACTAGAATAAGCGACTTAGAGATTACTACTGTAGCCATAGAACGTTACAAAGAAAAACCAACCCTCTAGACACCAATCTGGTGAGCAACAGTAGCTGAGAGATTTATTAGCTAATTTGTGCAAGATCCTCAGTTTCACATTAACTGAAGAGTTAACCTGCAGTCTAATAATGTGATTTCTAATTAACTGATTCTGTAAAATTACTGTGTCTGTTAAAAATTCATCATGGTTCAAACCAGAGCTGCAATATTAGTGGTACTGTTTAGAACATTAGGAGTCCCCTAACCATAAGGCCCATCCATGGGCCTTCCCTTCCTCTGACTGATGAATTTCTGTGGCCCTCCCTTCTCCTCAGGAGCTGTTGGCCACTGGCCCAGAAGGACAAGTAAGCAGAAGCAGGGGGCAGTGTTTAGATGACTGTGAGTACTGATCAGCTTTAGTGAGACGGCTCAACATTATTTGGGGCAAACAAAGGGCTGTATAGACAGATCTCTAAGGTGTGTGTACGTTATTGGCCTGGGAATGTTTCATTTACATAAAGAGGAACTTCAAGAGCCTGCTGGACAGGTTCATATCAGGAGAAAGTTGAACCTGTAATCTGGCCACAGACTACCATACCAGACTGCCCTCAGAGGTAGGAGCAGTAGAGTGCTGGAGCATGTAGACCGAGAGCAACCCTAACTCCCACTGGTCTCAGGATGAACTTTGTGGTGTTTGGGGCATGTCTCAATCTTACTCTTGCTCCAGGCCAGCTTCTTGGTCGCACATGCCTATGCCTTGCCCTATTTTGTTTTAGAAAAGGGAGATGTCACCATAGTCCAAGGCCTCTAAATTGGGAACAGTTTGATATTGAACCCAAACCCAACTGGCAGTGATTTTTGCAAAATTATTTATCTGCCATTTTAGAAATTGGAGGAGGCATGGTGTCAGGAGGAATAAGGCTCCTATGTCCAGTATGGTGCCAAGGAAGGGAAGAAGCCAAGCTACAAGGGAGTTTGAGTACCATGGGCTAGTGGGGGTGTTGTGTACATAGTGTGCCTGAAAATCCCATTGGAGATCTGTGAGCATTTGAATGTCCTGTTTCACCAGCCCAGATTTAGTAACATAAAAACATTACTGCCCCAAAACAGTGCAAGCCCCTCACTGTTTAACAGTCATTAAGTCCAGAGCTCTCCCTAGCACCTCCTGCTAGGGAGATGATTTGTTCTTGAAGGGACTCCAGACTGTTGGTAGGGGAAGCCATTACTTGGTCAGGCTTGTCTTGGATGTTGCTGGCAAGATGGTATGTTTGTAAGAGGGATGATTCAGGGGCTCCCATGACATTCAGAAAGATGGCAAGACCCAGTCTGACAAGTAGAGGGATGAAAATCTTTATTTTCTTTTTGTCTCCTCCCATGGGTAAAGCAAGTTTTTCAGGCTCATAGAGATAAACCTAGGGAACAGTCATTATGGGAGTGCATAAGCCTTGGAAAGGAGGTTTAATGCAGAAACCAGTAGGGTTACTGCACCAGAGAAGATTAAGGGTGGGGTTGAGATGGTTAGCACATATTGGCTTGTTGACAGTGATATTATGGGAACATGTAGGATGGGATCTTGAAGAGGACCTGGCAAGGCAAAGGGGGAAAGGGTAGGTTCAAGCGAGGAATGTTTCATAACTTCCTAGTGAGAAAGGACCCATGGGATTCATGAAACAAGATATTAATGGAAACAGCAGCCAACAGAAGCTGGGAGAGGGAAGTATAGAAGAAACATTGAGAGATGTTGGGGTAGGTGGTTATGAGAAGGAGGTTGGCTATATATTAACTGTAATATAGCCCAAAGGGTACTTTAGATCTCCTTCTGAGTTTGATTTTCCTGTTGAAGAATGTTAACATGGGTAAAGACAGATTCGGAGGTAAGGAGAAGCTGGCAGGACATCTGTAGGTCAGCTACCGGGTGTTTAGCAAATCCATTAGGGTAGAGCATAACCATGACTCCCATTTGCTATTGTTTGTCCCAGGGATTGCGGATGGAAAAGTAAAATGAGTTTAGTCATTGGGCCTTGAATTCCTGATTTTTCCAATATTTTTAACATGAAGGAGTGTTGAATTTTGTCAAATGCTTTTTCAGCATCTAATTATATGATAATGTGTTTGTTCCTTAAATTTGTTTATATAGTGGATTACCTTGATGGATTTCCATACACTGAACCATCCCTGCATCATTAGCATGAGGCCTACTTGATCATAGTGGATGATCATTTTGATTTGTTCTTGGGATTCAGTCTTTGAGAATTTTATTGAATATTTTGGCATCGATATTCATAAGGGAAATTGGTCTGAAGTTCTCTTTCTTTGTTGGGTAGAGAAAGTGGAGAAACATCTTGAACACATGGGTACAGAGGGAAATTTTCTGAACAGAACACCAATGGCTTATGCTCTATGTCAAGAATCAACAAATGATCCTTAATTGCAAAGTAAGGCAAAGGACACTTCTGTAAGGCAAAACAAATTGGGAAAAGATTTTACATCTCATTGGAAAAAGAACTCAAGGCAGAGAATCAAACAACCCTATTAAAAACAAAAGAAAAACAAAGAATTTTTTAATTGAGGAATACTGATTGACCAAGAAGCACCTAAAGAAATGTTCAGTATCCTTAGTCACCAGGGAAATGCAAATCAAAACAACCCTGAGATTCCACCTCACACCAGTGAGAATGGCTAAGATAAAAAACTCAGGTGACAGCAGATGCTGGCGAGGATGTGGAGAAAGAGGAACACTCCTCCATTGTTGGTGGGATTGCAAACTGGTACAACCACTCTGGAAATCAGTTCCTCAGAAAATTGGACATTGAGCTACCTGAGGACCCAGCTATACCTCTCTTGAGCATACAGCCCAAAAAAGATGCTCAACATATAACAAAAGACTCGTTCTTTATTTTCACAGCAATTATTTATAATAGCCAGAAGCTGGAAAGAACCCAGATGTCCTTCAACAGAGGAATGAACGACAAAAATATGGTACATTACACAATGAGTACTACTCAGCTATTAAAAACAATGACTTCATGCGAAAATTCTTGAGCAAATGGATAAAACTAGAAAATATCATCCTGAGTGAGATAAACTAATCACAAAAGAACACACATGGTTTGCACTCACTTATAAGTGGGTATTAGCCCAAAAGCTCGAACTACCCAAGATACAATTCACAGATCACGTGAAGCTCAAGAAGAAGGAAGATGAAAATGTGGATGCTTCAGTCCTTAGAACGGAAGACAAAAATACTCACAGTAGGAAATAAGGAGACAAAGTGTGGAGCAGAGACTGAAGGAAAGGTCAGCCAGAGACTGCCCCACCCCAGGATCCATCCCATATAAAGCCACCAAACCCAGACAATATTGCGGATGCCACGAAGTACATGCTGACAGGAACCTGATATAGCTGTCTCCTCAGAGGCTCTGCCAGAGCCTAACAAATACAGAGGTGGATACTCAGACAATGATTTAACTGAGAACAGGTTCCCTAATGGAGGAGTTAGAGAAAGGAACGAAGGAGCTGAGGGGGTTTGCATCCCTGTAAGAACAACAACAGTATCAACCAACCAGACACCCCAGAGCTCCCAGGGACTAAATCACCATCCCAAAAGTACACAGGGATGAACCTATGGCTCCAGCTGCATATGTAGCAGAGGATGGCCTTGTCAGGCATCAATGGAGGAGATGCCTTTGGTCCTGTCATGGCTTGATGTCCCCAATGTAGGGGGAATGTCAGAGTGGGGGAGGTGGGAAGCAGTGTGGTAGGTGGGTGGGGAGCACCCTCATAGAAGCCGGGAGAGAGAAGATTTGGGTGGAAACTGGAAAAGGGATAACATTTTGAAATGTGAAATAAAATATGCCAATAAAAAGACAAAAATGTAAGAAGACAAAAAAAAATATGGGGAAGGGAAGCTTGTGGCGGACACATGGCCCAGGCAGCAGCCACCAGGTCGTAGATGTCCTTCCAGGAGATCTTGTTTCATTAGGGGTTGCAGCTCCTCTGCCTTCTCTGTGTTTGATTTGTCAGGTAGACACAGGCCAGCTCTTTGGTCGTGGGGTGGTGGCCAGACATTCGACGGGACCCAAATAGGGCTAGGCTGGTCCTGTGGAAAAGAATACAAAAACCTATTCCCTACCATTAATGAGAGTTTGCTTCCCCCCAACACCCAGTGGGTCCTTCCACCTGACCAGATTGGGTGGTATATGCGATGACTGACTTCAGTGACAGACAGTGGGAGATTTGTCCTGGGTGACATAGGCATTTACATATGGAGTGTGAATAAAGCCAGGTATAATTGTTTGGTGGTATGTCTTTTGTCTGTTTAATTCATTGCCTTTTAAGTGTTTGATATGTTCTTTCTATAATGGGGGAGACCAGTGTAATGGGCAATATTTCAAGTCTTGCAGAAATTTTGGCATTAGTGGCTCTTGCAAACTTGTCCATTATCAGGTTTGATTTGGAGAGGGACCCCTATAATAATAAAAGTGAAGAGAATGTAACTAATTACTTTGAATTCTCATTGATCTGTGCCATGGCCCATGTGAAAGTGGGAACAAATATTTATGGTAATGAATACAACCTTTTACCTACTTAATGATTGAATATGGGTAACATCAATCTGCCAGGCCATTGGTCTGGGGTTAGTGCCCAATTGTACAGTGAGGGTATGGATTATGGAGGTATAGGAGGAACAGGGTTTGAGAATACATTTAAGGTGTTTTGTAGGGGTATTGGAGAATTTAAGTTGTAGCCCTTTTCGGTTTACACAGGTCAGTTGATGGAGTTTTTTAGTGATGAGAGGCTATATAGTAAAAAAAATCCCAGTTGTGGAAATATTGTCGTTTAAGGTGTTGGCATCAGAGAGATGTCAGGGATGGACGAGTGTGATAATATATGGCTGATAACAATGGAACATGTTCTAGTGGAATTTTTTCCTTTTTCTTTCTTTTTTATTGGATATTTCATGTATTTACATTTCAAATGTTATCCCCTTTTCCGGTTCACTCCTCTCCCATCCCTCCTCCCCTGCTTCTATGAGGATACTCCTCCTCCAACCCACCCCCTCAACACCCTGGCATTCCTCTATACTGGGGAAATGTGCTTTCACAGGACCAAGGGCTTCTCCTATTGATGCCAGACAATGCCATCCTCTGCTACATATGCAGCTAGAGACATGGGTCCCTCCATGTGTACTCTGCTTGGTTGTTTAGTCCCTAGGAGCTCTGGAGAGTCTGGTTGGTTGATATTGTTGCCCTTCCTATGTGGTTGCAAACCATTTCAGTCCTTCAGTCCTTTCTCTAACTCCTCCATTTGGGTACCTATGCTCAGGATGATGGTTAGCTGCAAGCATCTTAATCTGTATCAGTAGGCTCTGGCAGAGCCTCTCTCAGGAGACAGCTATATCAGGCTCCTATCAGCAAGCACTTCTTGGCATCAGCAATATTGTTTGGGTTTGGTGGCTGCATATGGAATGGATCCCAAAGTGGGGTAGTCTCTGGATGGCCTTTCCTTCAGTCTCTGCTCCACTTTTTGTCCCTGTATTTCCTCCTGTGCATATATTGTTTCTCCTTCTAAGAAGGACTGAATGATATATATTTGGTCCCTTTATTGATAGTGGGGAAAGAATGTTACCATCAAGTCTGATCAGCACAGGAAAATAAGTTGACTGCATCAGTGCTGTCTGAATACAGATTCAGTGACTCTTTTAGGTCTGTTAGAACCTGGAAGATGGCATACAGTTCTTTAAATTAGGAAGATTTATCTGGGAGGGGAAAAATGTGACTTGAATTCAGTGTCACCCTGGATATAGTGTGTCGATATAGTGACTTCTTGTCAATACCCCTTCACCCCTCCCACAGACCCTTATCATGTCTGTAAAAGCCATGGGGGCCTGTGGCATAAAGGATAGCGAGAAAAAATGAGGAGGGAGTCACCCTCCTTAGAGCCATTGGATATCTGGGAGGGGAAAATGAAAAACAATCACATCCGGTTCTTTAACTATAATTTAAGGTCTTTTGGTCCTTTGGTGGATAAAGCTTTGACTTCAGTTAGTGATTGAGGCACTCCCACTATTGGCATATGGAGCTATTCTAGTCTCAGGAGGAGCTGTGGCCTCACCACAGGCAGGTGACCAAGGATGTTTGGCAGGGGCTAGATGGGCCTAGCAACTGAAGTTTAGGGCAGGTAGGCGGTGTGGAGCTAAGAGTATAATAGATAAGGACATTTTCCAGGTGGGAGATAGCAGTGCCCAGCAATTGTGCCAAGAAGGCAAGTTGAATGTGAACAACTGTGTGTCTGTGTCTTTTTTTCCTAGGATTCAGGGGAAGCCAGGAGGGGGGCTGATAGCACGGTCACATCCCAGAACATGGGTAGATCAAAAAGCTACATGCAACATCTTAGCATCTCCCTGAGACAGCTCCATCAATGAAATAGAAAAAGATGCCATGTGTTGCTTTCTGACACCAGAAAACCCAAGTTGTCATATTCTTATCTTCTTCTCTATATAATAGCCGCATTCCAAGTAGACTTTGTTCTATGGTCTTGGCATCTAGAGTGAATACAGTGTGGGACAGATGCTCAACTCGTATATGGGCACTTGCAGCATGAATAAAAAATGCAACCGTGTAGTTTACAATTGAACTTTTGTAATTGTTACTGTACCTTGATTGAGATATAAACTGCTAAATTTGAAGCAGGATGTTTCTCTTATTTAGTATACTCAAAATTCAAATACATCATTAAGATGGAGCAAATCTATTGACTACTTCCTTACCTCCATGGTTTTCAGATTTGTTCATTGACAAAGCTGCCTTACTTAACAAATCTCTGCATACAGGACCTCAAAACACAAAATAATGCAAGCAGCTTATAATTAATATTTATTTGATAACTGTGACAGATGTTTATTTGTAAATAACATGTAATAAAGGTGATCTGATAAACACAAACATTTAAAATTAGGAGTTATGATGGTTGTACCAATTTATTATTGTAATTTATTTTTGTTGCATGGTAATAAGACTATTTTCCCCAAAACAGATGAGCATGGCAAATAGTATTATTTTTATTTCCTTGTTCAACAGTGTTCTGCAGAATTGCCATATATTGTTTGCTTTAGATGAACAGCAAGTGAAGTTTAGTTGAGCTCTGTACAAAAATGGATCTTCTGAGTACCCCAAATTAACACCTGTTGGTCTTCAGTGAGTTAAAATATGCCACATGCAACCTATACCCTAGCTTTTACTCTTTCAAATTCATAGATTTTCATTAATGGTTGTTACTTACATACATATATACATACACATACATGTACATATGCACATACATATATTCTGCTCAGTCTGAATAATGTTACTTGTAAGAATATTTTCAGGACTGATCATTTGGTATTGGATAACCCACTGGTGTGCCTGTAGTTCTTTGTGTAGTAGAGGTCTCATGGTCATTCTCAGTGACATTCAAACTGGTTTTAGAATTCCTTGACCAATTCATCAGAAGTTTCCAAAAGATATGAAACATTTGTTTAAACCAATATTTTCCAAGTAGACTTCATTTGCATATCATCTTCAGTTGTTTTTTTTTGTTATACACCACCTGTTCTATCATTCACTAAACATTGTTTTATCAAACTGACTCACTGAAAAATAACGTTGCCTCTCAAGAGATCCATTGTACAATATGATGACCATGGTTAACAGCAGTGAACTGAGTATTTGAGAATTCTATGCATAAAATCTAAGTGTTCTTGTCACAGAAATGTGTGTGAAGATGTATTAGTTTGATTTAACCATATATAATATATGAATATATAATGTATGAATATTTAAAACTATTATATTATAAACCTTAATTATACATAATCCTTGTTATTTAAAAGATAGAGTTTCCCCTTAAATAATACTATTGAAATGACAGGGTTAATATATTTAGCTATACTAAGATAAACACTTGAACATTTTAAAAGATTTTCAAAGTTAGTCTATTTGTTTTATATTTTCTGTTTTTAATACATTACCTGTGGAAATTATTGTTCATAATCCAAAAATATATTTGTACTTTTAAAATGATAATAGAATCACTTAGAACATACCAAATTAAGATAGGGGAGGAAAGATTTTATTAATTTATTTACTTTACATCCAGATCTCAGCTGTCCCTCCCTCTCTCCTTCCAGTCCCTTGTTCTCCCCTCTTCTCCCACCTCCAATCCTCCTCAGAGAAGGAGAGGCCAGGGGATAAAGTTCTATTCATTTTGACACATGGTTTGAGAGAATAGAGCCCGTAAAGTTTGGAAAAGCATAGACGTTAGCTTGATGAGGTTGGTTATAGTTTGTTGGCATCTCAAAGTCATTATGTTTGGTTCAAAATTTCCAGATAAAGGATCATTCAAGGAAGAGAAAAGCCAGTTTAATGTTACTAAGAGTTACTAAGGTAGAATGACAGGAGATGTGTGTGTGTGTGTGTGTGTGTGTGTGTGTGTGTGTGTGTGTAGTGTATGTATTTCACAGAAACATTGAGTAGCAGTAGTAAACTACTCATTTGCAGAAAGAAAAATTTAAACTATACTGTTTTTAGACTAGCTAAAAAGTAGAGAGATATTTGTGCCTAACTGATTCACACAATGGTTTCTGGGGATGTAATTAATAGTGGAGAGGCAATAGCTTCTATTACAATTTGGCATATGATTTTTCCTTTTATAAAATTTATCATAAGAGACTTGCAAATAAATAAAAACATCACACACAAAAACTATTAAGGCTCAAAGTTTATATGACTCAATGAACTTGTACATGTTTAGAAGAGGCTTTTAACTTGACTTAAATGGGAATATTCAGTGAGGCTTCAATTTTGTTTTCTGTTTCTGACAGATCCAAGAAACTGACAGCATGTTGAAGTGGCCCTGTAAAACTCAGGCACAGCACAGGGAAAAACAGAAAATCTTGGAATATATTCTAAAGAAAAACAGTCCACATTAATAGCCAAATTGTTTACTTTTTTTTACTGATTTATAACATGAGCTCTCCTTACATTGCATGCTCCTTCTCCAACTTTATAACTGTGAAGTCTTGGAAACCCAGGGACTGACTATCTGGTCAGTTATCACTTACCAACGACCTGCAAGCTAGCTTGCTTTTTGACTATATTAGGTGGGAGTTTCTTGCTACATAGGACACCTGTTCTAAGAATAATTCCAACCTGATTGTTAGTGAAGGCTTAAGCTTCACTTCATCACTGACAGACAGGGAAAACACCTCTCTCTCTCCTCTCCCTCTCCCTCTCCCTCCTCTCCTCTCCCCCCTTCCTCCTCTCTCTCTCCACTGCTCTTTCCTAAGTTACGTCTCTTTCCTCTCTTCTTGTGAGAGTTGGGCATATCCTATTCTGTCAAATCTTTCTCTGATTTGTTACTATGTCTGCCACTCAAGTACATACTGCTTTCAAACATGGGTGCTTCTTTCTACAAATTAACTTTACCTTTATTGTTTTGGGATTAAAGATGTGTGGTAAAGGCTGAGCCACACCATGAGCTAAAAAGTTTTTTTTTTCAATAAATAGCACAATCTGGAGGCTCACAGTATGATCAAATAACCTGTAACAGAGAATGAATTTTAAAGGTGAGGTACCTTCTTATATAAAAATGTTAAAATCATATTGTAAATGATTGAACTTAAAGTATGGGTATGGAGCCAATTTGCAACCATAGTTAATATTAAATTATTGATACAAAGGGTAAGAACACATAAAACAATATTGTATAATGTTTAGTGATCCATTCACAACTATTCATTCACATTCATTATAACTAAAAGAAAAGCCACAGTCTTCTTCAAGATATGGACTATTTATGGGAAAATATTAGATAAAGGAAAACAATACAAAATGTATTAACTGAACCTATAATATTTATTTATTAATGTTTGGACCATATATATATATAAATAAATATAATATATTTTTCTCTGTATCTTTTTAATATAGCTAACATTTCTCATAAACTAAAATTGTACCAAATTTATCCAATCGAAACCCTGTGATGAATAATCTTGGTTATTAAGTTGATGGGGATTTAGCATCACCATGGAAACGAACTTTTGGGCCTGCCTTTGAGGAAGTTTCCAGGTTTCGTTGATTTAGGTGAGATGACCTAGCCTATTTGTGTCGTCATTTCATGGGATGGGGTCCTAGACTGAATATAAAGAGAGACTGAGCTGACTACCACTACTTACCTCTCTCTGCTTCCTTACTGCGGATGCAATTTGCCCAGCTGCCCCATACTCTATGTGTTTTTCCTAATATGATTGCCTGCACTCATCAATTGTAAGCCAAATAAATTCTTTCTTAAATTGTTTTTTTTAATCAGGTATTTAGTTTCAGCCTTGTGAAAAGTAGCATCACAAAAATCCACTAAGTTTCTGTGGTTAGGCATGAGGACTGAACTTTCTATGTATTTGGAAATTAAAGTTATATAATCTCACAAGCTTGTGCCAAGTCTATATACACAGACAATACCTTCAAAACTGGGCTTCAAATTACAAATTTTCTGGTATACGGAATTTACTATACCTCATAACTGCCTTAGACAATCTTGGGTCTGGGAGATAGGACCAAGGACAAGTTGGCAAAAATAGAGAAAAATATAGTTCTACAGTAATGGCCAAGATGTTTTTAATGAAGAACATGAACAATAAAATATTTATTTGATGTTTTTGTATTTCATGTTTAAAAGTTTTAATGAGTTATAAAGTTGGTGTATTAATTTTATAGAATAAAAGATTGTCTTAGAAACCATTGGTTTGTGCACAAAAGCACTAATATTCATCTGTATTTGAAAGATAGTTCCCCTAAGTGCCTTTCTAATGCCATTTTGAAATTAGATTGTAAGTATATCACACGAGTTTTAGTTACCATAAAAGGTCTATGTTTTAGTAGGCAGTGAATCACAGATCTTTGTCCTCCATTCTACCTTCATCCAGTTGTCTCTAGTTATTCTAGAGTTTTAACCCTTCATTTTTCTCCATGAACCTTCCAATGTGCTATGTATTGTTTTCCTGTGCCTCCAAATCAAGGCACATACAAAGATGTGAGCTATCCAATCATCATGCCTTTCTCCTTATCTCAGATTTGTTTCTTTATCTACCATCACGATCTCATATGCTAATAATGTGATTCTTCCAATTCTTTAGGTCAAAAGTCTCAAAATTATTCTTAATATCTAATGTTCTAACTTAAAATTAGAAGAATTTTTTCTATTCTTAATTTTGGGTGTGAGTGTGAATGTGTGTGTAAGTGTGTGTGTGTGTGTGTGTGTGTGTGTGTGTGTGTGTGTGTGTTATGTGGTATGTGTTAGTATGTCCGATATCCTTATCCTGGAGTTACCTGTGGTTTTGAACCACTATATAGGGGCTAGGAATTGAGCCCCAGTCCTCTGTAAGAGCAGTTTATGATCTGAAATGCCAAGCTATCTCTCCATCATCTAACTTAAAAAATAATTATAAATTGGAAAATTATAGTTAAATGGTCAAGTAACATTAAGATTTAGCAATACAATGTGAAGTAAATCTAATAATAGAAATGTATAACACTAAATATTTCTTATCTTTGTGGTGAGAACATTTGCCTCCTTCATAATTTTGAGAAGTGAAGCCTATTATTTACTCTATTCATCAAGCTGTACAATGTCTCAAAAGAAAAAATAATCATTAATTATTTACCCTATCTAATTGACAGGGTAAATTGAACATTTAAAAGTTGAGATTTTCAATTTTCAACTAAAAAGTCATCAAAAAAGATAAGGAAGGACACTTCATATTCATCAAAGGAAAAATCCACCAAGATGAACTCTCAATCCTAAATATTTATGCCCCAAATACAAGGGCACCTACATATGTAAAAGAAATCTTACTAAAGCTCAAAACACACATTGGACCTCACACAATAATGGTAGGAGATTTCAATACCGCACTCTCATCAATGGACATATCATGGAAACAGAAATTAAACAGAGACGTAGACAGACTAAGAGAAGTCATGAGCCAAATGGACTTAACGGATATTTATAGAACATTCTATCCTAAAGCAAAAGGATATACCTTCTTCTCAGCTCCTCATGGTACTTTCTCCAAATTGACCATATAATTGGTCAAAAACGGGCCTCAACAGGTACAGAAAGATAGAAATAATCCCATGCGTGCTATCGACCACCACGGCCTAAAAACTGGTCTTCAATAACAATCAAGGAAGAATGCCCACATATACTTGGAAATTGAACAATGCTCTACTCAATGATAACCTGGTCAAGGAAGAAATAAAGAAAGAAATTAAAAACTTTTTAGAATTTAATGAAAATGAAGGTACAACATACCCAAACTTATGGGACACGATGAAAGCTGTGCTAAGAGGAAAACTCATAGCGCTGAGTGCCTGCAGAAAGAAACAGGAAAGAGCATATGTCAGCAGCTTGACAGCACACCTAAAATCTCTAGAACAAAAAGAAGCAAATACACCCAGGAGGAGTAGAAGGCAGGAAATAATCAAACTCAGAGCGGAAATCAACCAACTAGAAACAAAAAGGACCATAGAAAGAATCAACAGAACCAAAAGTTGGTTCTTTGAGAAAATCAACAAGATAGATAAACCCTTAGCCAGATTAACGAGAGGACACAGAGTGTGTGTCCAAATTAACAAAATCAGAAATGAAAAGGGAGACATAACTACAGAATCAGAGGAAATTCAAAAAATCATCAGATCCTACTACAAAAGCCTATATTCAACAAAACTTGAAAATCTTCAGGAAATGGACAATTTCCTAGACTGATACCAGGTACCGAAGTTAAATCAGGAACAGATAAACCAGTTAAACCACCCCATAACTCCTAAGGAAATAGAAGCAGTCATTAAAGGTCTCCCAACCAAAAAGAGTCCAGGTCCAGACGGGTTTAGTGCAGAATTCTATCAAACCTTCATAGAAGACCTCATACCAATATTTTCTAAACTATTCCACAAAATTGAAACAGATGGATCACTACGAATACCTTTCTACGAAGCCACAATTACTCTTTATACCTAAACCACAATAAAGACCCAACAAAGAAAGAGAACTTCAGACCAATTTCCCTTATGAATATCGACACTAAAATACTCAATAAAATTCTGGCAAACCAATCCAAGAGCACATCAAAACAATCATCCACCATGATCAAGTAGGCTTCATCCCAGGCATGCAGGGATGGTTTAATATACGGAAAACCATCAATGTGATCCATTATATAAACAAACTGAAAGAACAAAACCACATGATCATTGCATTAGATGCTGAGAAAGCATTTGACAAAATTCAACACCCCTTCATGATAAAAGTCCTGGAAAGAATAGGAATTCAAGGCCCATACCTAAACATAGTAAAAGCCATGTACAGCAAACCAGTTGCTAACATTAAACTAAATGGAGAGAAACTTGAAGCAATCCCACTAAAATCAGGGACTAGACAAGGCTGCCCACTCTCTCCTACTTATTCAATATAGTTCTTGAAGTTCTAGCCAGAGCAATCAGACAACAAAAGGAGGTCAAGGGATACAGATCGAAAAGAAGAAGTCAAAATATCACTATTTGCAGATGATGTGATAGTATATTTAAGTGATCCCAAAAGTTCCACCAGAGAACTACTAAAGCTGATAAACAACTTCAGCAAAGTGGCTGGGTATTAAATTAACTCAAATAAATCAGTTGCCTTCCTCTATACAAAAGAGAAACAAGCCGAGAAAGAAATTAGGGAAACGACACCCTTCATAATAGACCCAAATAATATAAAGTACCTCGGTGTGACTTTAACCAAGCAAGCAAAAGATCTGTACAATAAGAACTTCAAGACACTGAGGAAAGAAATTGAAGAAGACCTCAGAAGATGGAAAGATCATGGATTGGCAGGATTAATATAGTAAAAATGGCCATTTTACCAAAAGCAATCTACAGATGCAATGCAATCCCCATCAAAATACCAATCCAATTCTTCAAAGAGTTAGACAGAACAATTTGCAAATTCATCTGGAATAACAAAAAACCAGGATAGCTAAAGCTATCCTCAACAATAAAAGGACTTAAGTGGGAATCACTATCCATGAACTCAAGCAGTATTACAGAGCAATAGTGATAAAAACAGCATGGTATTGGTACAGAGACAGACAGATAGACCAATGGAATAGAATTGAAGACCCAGAAATGAACCCACACACCTATGGTCACTTGATTTTTGACAAAGGAGCAAAAACCATCCAATGGAAAAAAGATAGCATTTTCAGCAAATGGTGCTGGTTCAACTGGAGGTCAACATGTTGAAGAATGCAGATCGATCCATGCTTATCACCCTGTACAAAGCTTAAGTCCAAGTGGATCAAGGACCTCCACATCAAACCAGACACACTCAAACTAATAGAAGAAAAAATAGGGAAGCATCTGGAACACATGGGCACTGGAAAAAATTTCCTGAACAAAACACCAATGGCTTACGCTCTAAGATCAAGAATCAACAAATGGGATCTCATAAAACTGCAAAGCTTCTGTAAGGCAAAGGACACTGTGGTTAGGACAAAACGGCAACCAACAGATTGGGAAAAGATCTTTACCAATCCTACAACAGATAGAGGCCTTATATCCAAAATATACAAAGAACTCAAGAAGTTAGACCTCAGGGAAACAAATAACCCTATTAAAAATGGGGTTCAGAGCTAAACAAAGAATTCACAGCTGAGGAATGCCGAATGGTGGAGAAACACCTAAAGAAATGTTCAACATCTTTAGTCATCAGGGAAATGCAAATCAAAACAACCCTGAGATTTCACCTCACACCAGTGAGAATGGCTAAGATCAAAAACTCAGGTGACAGCAGATGCTGCCGGGATGTGGAGAAAGAGGAACACTCCTCCATTGTTGGTGGATTGCAGACTGCTACAACCATTCTGGAAATCAGTCTGGAGGTTCCTCAGAAAATTGGACATTGAACTGCCTGAGGATCCAGCTATACCTCTCCTGGGCATATACCCAAAAGATGCACCAACCTATAAAAAAGACATGTGCTCCACTATGCTCATCGCAGCCTTATTTATAATAGCCAGAAGCTGGAAAGAACCCAGATGCCCTTCAACAGAGGAATGGATACAGACAATGTGGTACATCTACACAATGGAATATTACTCAGCTATCAAAAACAACGAGTATATGAAATTCGTAGGCAAATGGTTGGAACTGGAAAATATCATCCTGAGTGAGCTAACCCAATCACAGAAAAACATACATGGTATGCACTCATTGATAAGTGGCTATTAGCCCAAATGCTTGAATTACCCTAGATCCCTAGAACAAATGAAACTCAAGACGGATGATCAAAATGTGAATGCTTCACTCCTTCTTTAAATGAGGAAAAAGAATACCCTTGGCAGGGAAGAGAGAGGCAAAGATTAAAACAGAGACTGAAGGAACACCCATTCAGAGCCTGCCCCACATGTGGCCCATACATATACAGCCACCCAATTAGACAAGATGGATGAAGCAAAGAAGTGCAGACCGACAGGAGCCGGATGTAGATCGATCCTGAGAGACACAGCCAGAATTCAGCAAATATAGAGGCGAATGCCAGCAGCAAACCACTGAACTGAGAATAGGACCCCCGTTGAAGGAATCAGAGAAAGAACTGGAAGAGCTTGAAGGGGCTCAAGACCCCTTATGAACAACAATGCCAAGCAACTAGAGCTTCCAGGGACTAAGCTACTACCTAAAGACTATACATGACTGACCCTGGACTCACCTCATAGGTAGCAATGAATATCCTAGTAAGAGCACCAGTGGAAGGGGAAGCCCTGGGTCCTCATAAGACTGAACCCCCAGTGAACTAGATTGTTGGGGAGGGCGGGCAATGGGGGTGGGTGGGGAACACCCACAAGGAAGGGAGGGGGGGGATGTTTGCGAAACCGGAAAAGGAATAACACTGAAATGTATAAGAAATACTTGTTAATAAAAAAAAAAAAAGTTGAGATTTTTTTTTTAACTATTTGGCCATCATCTAACAGCCCAAATATAAAAGCAAATGAATTGAGATCCAACAAATGAATGGATAAAGAAACTATGGTATATATGAGAAAGTCTCTATCCATAAAAGGATGAAGTTCTGTCATCTATGATAATGTAAATAGAACTGGAGATTTTTATTCCAAGTGAAATAAAACAGATCCAGGAAGGTAAATGTTGCATGTTCTTATATGTGAAACCTAAATTCAACTTAACAGAAGCAATGGCTGAGAGGATGGAGGGAATGTAGGGAAAGGAGAGATGATTGGATGGACAAAGTCAGATTTTCATAGTAAGTTATAATGCTCTGTTGACCTTGAACTTTTTTCTTCCATTATACACAGCCAACATATTAACAAATCCAGTTTGGGTATTTTTAAATTTGATCATCACTGCTCATCTCTCCTCCATGAACTCCCTGGTTCAAATAATGGCACTCTCTCGCCTAGGTTACCATAACCTCAACTTCTGCCTCTTCTATTTCCATAAGGTTTGTTCTCCAAGTAGCTGAAAGAATACATACATAACAGATAATCGAAAACAAATAGGCACACGATTGAGAGAGAATTGGGGCATGAGAAGAGTCAGAAGGGAGAGAGTATGGGACGGAATTGATGTAAATACAGTACTCATATACGAAAGTCTCAAAAAAGTAATGATTGGAAAACATAAATGGCACCATATAAGTTACCTGCAGAAAACCCTTCTAGTAGCTGTCCATCTTAGTCACTACATTGTCTGGCCCTTTTCAATCTCAAATCTTTCCACCCAGCCTCATCCACTACATCATTGCTACCTTACTAGGCTCCGCTTTGAGAGTGGTCTACCATGAGTTTCTCAATCATGTCCTTCTGACTGCAGTACACTTCCCATGACTGATCACATCACTGTTACTTTCAATATTGTCAGCTCGGTGCTAAAATATCACTATTTCCATGACCTCTTCCCTGACCTACAATAAATATCATAAGCCCTTCCACTTAGATTTAAAATTATCTAGGAACAGACACTGATAGAAGTACTGTGTTTTTTCACAAGATAACTGCTTGCCCTACATACTTGAAAATGAAACAGCTAAAGATAATTCCACAGTTACAGCATTCTGGGCTGAAGCAATACTGGTTTTTCTGGCATTGGATAGCTCAACCCACATTCAGTACTTGAATTTCCTTGACTTCTAGAGTGAACAACTATTCTAGAAGGGTTATATCTTTGTCCCTCTGTGTATTTACTTGGTACTTGGTACATTCTGCTTTGGTCAGAGAAGCAATGGGATTCCTTTCTTTTCTTTTCTTTTAGTTTTTAATTCCACATAAGCATTTTCTTTTGAGTGAGCTGCCTGAAAACAGTTAGCTAGCTGAGGGGCGATGGCAGTGATGGCTGCACGAGCAGCTTAGTAAGTTCAGCAAATCCCTCTCCTCCGAAACTCTTTCAGGTCCAGACTTCCCTTCCTTGAAAGGAGCAGTTTCTCTTTTTTTCACCACAAATCGGTTTGTTTGAGTAAAATAATCTGTGTGAGCTTGAAGTTGAGACTAGCACTGAGGGATGGAACAGGCTTAAAATAACTCCACGAGGCCATCAACTCTTAATGATCCAATCCTTTAGCAGCCTTGGGCTGCTGGAGTAAATCCAGCTCAAAGCCCCCTCTCTTGGGTTGCCAACTCCATAGAGACAGTGGTGTCTTTGTTTTTTCTTATCAGCCAGAATAATTATGGTGCAGTAAGTGGGCTTTTCACTGTGTTTTTTAAAGGCTCCTAGGAGAGTGAATAGGCCAGATGAGCGTAAGTCTACCCACTCATTTCTATCTCAGAGCTGCTCTTGTCATTTGAACGTGGTCTATTTCAGATCTAGGCTATGTTTATGAGAGTCCCACTGACTTCCCCAGATGAGACATTATCTTGGATTTTTTCCGTTTCTGTGATAAAATACCTTGGGAAAAAAAGCAACCTATGGGAGAAAGAGTTTATTCTGTCCCCCAGTGCAATGGTTTAGTCCACCACAGTCAGAAAGTCAGAACAGTAGAAGCTTGAGGAAGCTGTTCACATTGCATCCACAATCGAGAAGCACAAAGTGCATGTATGCCCGGTACTACTCAGCTCCTTTCTCCATTTGTACAGGACAGAATCCAAGCCATGAGTGATGCCACCCTGTGATGGTTTCTATATGCTTAGCCCAGGGAGTGGCACTATTTGGAGGTGTAGCCTTGTTGGAGTTGGTGTGGCCTCCTTAAAGTAGGTGTATCATTGCGGGTATGGGCTTTAATACCCTAGTCCTAGCTGTCTGGAAGCCAGTATTTTGCTCGTAGCCTTCCTGCAGCTAAACTCCCATGTTGATGATAATGGTCTGCACCTCTGAACCTGTAAGCCAGCACCAATTAAATGATGTCCTTGAGTCATCAGGACTCAAGGCAAATGAGTTGTCTTGGTCATTGTATCTGTTCACATCAGTAAAACCCTAAGACACAGCCATAGTCAATGGGCCTTTCTATCTCAATGAGTGTAATTAAGATAATACCTCACAACATGCCCAGAGGCCCATCTTCTTGGTATAGAGTCCATCAAATTAACAATTAACACTAACAGAGGTCTTCCAATGACTAGCTCGTCATCACCATTTGCTGTGGAGATTGGTTAGGGAGACTCATTCATGTCTTAGAACCTTGGGGACTTGAAAGTACATCAAGATAACATTTTGTCCATTCTTCTGATTACACATTAGAAAAAGTCTAGATGAGTGACAGTTTCTATTATTCAGCATCATTAAAAAGTATTATCAAAATATGTATGTTTATAAAATGTCATAAGAGAATCCATTTATTCATACAATTAATATGCACTAATAAAATTGCAACAAAATATTGTAATAGTGATTGCATAACCTGTTCTAGGCCCCTGTTGAGAATTAAAGTACTGTTTCTACAAGAACAAAATTTCAAGTTGATTAGAAATGTATGAAAGTTCACCACCCAAAGTCCATATAAGGTCAATGCCAAGCACATATATATTTCAATAAAAGGTTTGATCAATGAACACTGTAGAATAACACTCATTTCACAGAGCCAAAGAGCCATGGTGCTTCTTCATGTATATTTTTACTTTGGAGTCTAGTTTTCATGATAACGATTTCTTTGGATTGTTCATTCATTGATTCAATCAATAAAGATATATTGAAAACTGACTTCATGTCAGGAATTTTGCTAGGTACTAAGAATTTAATGATATTTCTAAAAGATAAGGTTCTTAACCTATGCTATTTGCTGAGGGTTATAGATGCTCACTAATCATACCCAAATTGTTAACTTATCATAAACCAAGTTATTTTGGGTTTATAATAAGTTTAGTAAGTGATGTTTAAAAAGTAATTCTTATCCACCCCACTATGGGCACATAGGCTGAAAGAAGCACCACCAGTAGCAGCAGAGTAAGTCAGTCAGGCCTGCAACCATACAGCTGTGTCCTATGGAGCCATAGAACCTGAGGGATATGAAGACTTCTGTGGTCTGTGCTGTAGCCTGAAACAACTTTGATGTCTATAGGCCTTGCTGCCACTGGGCAGCACGCTGATCTGAGGGGCGTGCACTTGAGGCCATGGTGATTTCTGTGGTCTGGGTTGCCTCTAAAGACCTTGTCTGGGTCTGTGGTCCTACTGCAGCAGGGGGCCATATTCTTGGTCTCTGCTGTCACCAGAAAGAGTATGGAGGTCTGCGATCTGTGCTCCTGTTGAGTATGACAAGCAAAGAAGCTACTTCTGCTGTGATATCTATGACTGCAGATGCACACTTGAGAGGGAAGGACACGGAAGGCTTCTGTGACAGCTGTGTCCCTATTTCAACCCCTCCTAAATAGTAACAGCCTAGACAGGAAGTAACTGAAAAGAACCTCTGAAAAGGTGTGGTGGAGATGCTAAAGAGAAGCTCTCCACAAGTGAAGGCTTCTGAAGAGGATGTGGGAGGGGAGGACTCAGTTCTGTTTAAGGGACAGGCTGAGGAAAGGTGACCATGTATCAGTGAGTATATAGATAACGCAAAGTGGACTCCCTCCTTCCTTCTTCTTCGTTTCTTTGTTTTCCTTTGTTTCCTTCTTTTTCTCTTTCTTTTTCTCTTTCTTTTTCTCTTTCTTTCTTTCTTTCTTTCTTCCTTGGGGGGGATGGCGGGAAAAGACAAGCAAGGACTGGGAAGGTTTTGTGATGGGGTGTATAATGTGACACTCCCGGAGAATCAATAAGAAAGTTATGTCAAAAACAAACAAGAAAGTAATTCCTGCCAGGTGGTGGTAGTACATCCTTTTAATCCCAGCACTTAGGAGACAGAGGCAGGCAAATCTCTAAGTTCAAGGCCAGGGTGGTCTACAGACTGAGTTCCAGGACAGCCAGGGTCACACAGAAAAACCCTGCCTTGAAAAACCAAAAGAAAAAAAAGGAAAAGAAAAGAAAAGAAAAATTCTTGCGATTAATTTTGAGATAGAATCAGGCGCTACCATGAGAGATCAGGAAGATGGAGCTTGTGATGGGAAGGAAATAGCAGATGGGAGATACTATGTAATAGACCATGTGCCTGGAGTCTAGGGGATTAATGGAATCTAAAGATGAGACTACAGAGACATAGGGCTCTGTAGGGAGTTATAAGAGCTTCTGCAGTAACCGTCAATTATCTCTACCTTTTAGGATTTGAACCAGCATAGAGGATTATATTTGACTATAAGTTAGAGTTGTATTAATTCAAATGCTGTGTGGTGCTAGCATAGGACGAGACACACAAAGGAGTGGGATACACTAGAGGCTCTAGGAATAAATCTTTGCAAAGATGACTAAAATAACTTTGACAAGGACATGTACAATCATTCCTTGGGAGAGAGGACATCATTTAAAAAAATAGTCCTAGGAAAATTAGATGTCCTCATGCAGAAAGAATGAAGATAAATTGTTACTCTAAAACATAATTAAAATAAGGCAAATCTAGATAAGGGACACAAGCATAAGAGGCAAACTATACAATTTTTAGAAGAAAACAGAAAGGAAATATTCATGCCTTTGGATTTGGCAAAGAGATTTTAGTTATAACACCAAAACTACAGTTAGCAAAGGAGAGCATGGAAGTCATCAAAATATTAAAACTTATATATAAAGGATCTATGTAAAGAATGAAAATGCACATAAATGAATCAGGGAAAATATTTTCAAATCATATATCTAATAAATGGCCGGTAATGAGACTATATAAAGAACTATAATGCATTTAAAATGATCACAGATAAATATATTTTAAGTAGTATGGCTGTCTTGGAAAACAGTATACTGAATTCTCAAAAGAAGTTACAGGTAGAATTTTCAAATTAATAAAAATCATAATTTATAGATATCCAGAGCATTGAAAGTTGATACTTTTACACTCGTACTCCTAGGGATTGCCAGGGCTTACAACAGGGAAGTAGGGGGCTACTATTATTTGGTGGGTAGAATATGCAGTTTGGGGTGATGAAAATGTTCTGGAGATAGATGGAGGTGATGATTACACTGATATATACTTTTACTTAATGCCACTGAACTTAAGTTGTAAAATTACACATTTTATACTCTATACAATTTATTGTAGTAAAAACATTTTTAAAAAGTACTTTTGTCAGCAAAAATGTTCCCCAGCTCACCACATCCACATTTGTATTGGTCTCATACCAACTTCCCACTGCCTTGGATTAATCAGCTTCCCTCCAATTCTCTCAACCCCTGCCCTAGTCAGCTAAATCACCATGACACTGAGCCACTGGAAGGAATTTCTTTGTAGGAATACATTTCCCAGAGCTTGGAATGTCACAGTGATGTCACCAAGAATCTGAGCTGAGTGATCTTTCTGCCAGCCAACTAATTCCTCAATGTTCCTTGGAAAATCTCCTTTCCTTCTCACATCCATTTCATTACCCATGAAAATATTCACTAATGGCATTTTATTCATGTGTAGCATCTTATATTTTCTTAAAAAATCTTCACATAAATGTTTATATTTTATATGGCCAACAATACTAATAAAGCCAGATATTTTGACATTCCATTTTAGATAGGAAAGTAAGGCTTTACAAAATAACTTGGCCAAGTTTCTATAACTACTAAATGATAGAGCTGGGTTTTTTTTGTTTGTTTGCTTTTTGATTTTTGAACCTAGATCTCTGAAACATATTACTTGCTATTTTGGATAGAGATGGAAATCCAAATATTCAGATATTACTTCATCAACCCCTCTCTAAAATCACTTATCTTCTTGTGCTACCAATCTCTGTCTTTCTGAATGACACCAACCTCTCCAGAGTAGAAACCTTGAGGCTATCAATGATGCCTTATTTCCTACCTAGTCTCTTCCCATGTGTATGAAATAGAGCTCTTAAAGTTTGATACAGTGTTCTAGACTTGATTTGTATATCAGGCTGTCCTTGAACTCACAGAGATCTGCCTGCCTCTGCCTCCCAAGTGCTGGGACTAAAGTCATGTGCTACCAGGCCCAGCTACACTGCGTCTTTTTAAACACACACACACACACACACACACACACACACACACACACACACACACACACACACTCACTCACTGACAAGTAGCAGTGTTCTCGTTGAAGTGATGATCAGAGGCATTGATCCTTGAGTGTCTGTTTCTCATATTCCATGAGGTACCATGCGTTCTGCAGAGCAGAGGTTAAAGAAAGAAAAGCTGCTAGCATTAACAACAACAAATAACTAATTCGACTTGTTAAAGCTTCTATGTATGACCTAGGAAAGTAGTGTGATAACCAAGTTCTGGCTCACTTCTCCAAATCCATTCTTCAGTTATTCCTCAGCTCCTTACTTTTTTCTGCATTACTTAGTATTGGCTAGGTTATACTGTAGTAACAAATGAATAAATTACAAATCAGAGTACTGTATAATACGCATTGGTTTTCCCTCATGACCTTGTCTCTTCCAGGCTAGTAAGTTCTACTGCCATATCTTTATTGAGAGAGAGAGAGAGAGAGAGAGAGAGAGAGAGAGAGAGAGAGAGAGAGAGAGAAACAAAACCAAAATCAACCAAACAACAACAAAAACCAGAGTCTGATGGGGATTTCACTATATGAAGTATTGTTTCTGACCATGCAAGAAAGAGCCAAAGAATACCAAGCCTGGCAATTACATTAATGACAGAAAGTCCACATATACATGGAAGTTGAACAACTCAACGATAACTTGATCAAGAAAGAAATAAAGAAAGAAATTAAAGACTTTCTAGAATTGAATGAAAATGAATTCACAACATACCTAAATTTATGAGACACAATGAAAGCCGTGCTAAGAGAAAAGCTCGTATCTCTCAGTGCCTCAAAAAAGAAACAGGAGAGAGCATACACAAAGAGCTTGACAGCACACCGAAAGCTCTAGAACAAAAAGAAGCAAATACACCCAAGAGGAGTAGATGGCAGGAAATAACCAAACTCAGGGCTGAAATCAACCAAGTAGAAACAAAAAGAACTATACAAAGGATCAACAAAACGAGGAACTGGTTCTTTGAGAAAATCAACAAGATAGATAACCCCTTAGCCAGACTAACCAGAGGTCATAGAGAGAGTATCCAATTAACAAAATCAGAAATGGAAAGGGAAACATAAGAACAGAAACTAAGGAAATTCAAAAAAATCATCAGATCCTACTACAAAAGCCTATCTCAACAAAACTGGAAAATCTGGAGGAAATGGACAATTTCCTAGACAGATATCAGGTACCAAAGTTAAATCAGGATCAGATAAATCATCTAAACGGGCTCATAACCCCTAAAGCTATGGAAGCAGTTATTAAAAGTCTCCCAACCCCCCCCCCCAAAAAAAGCCCAGGACTAGATGGTTTAGTGTAGAATTCTATCAGACATTCAAAGAAGACCTAATACCAATACTCCTCAAACGATTCCACAAAATAGAAACAAACGGAACACTACCCAATTCATTCTATGAAGGCATAGTTATGTTGATACCAAAACCACACAAACACCCAATAAAGAAAGAGAACTTTAGACCAATTTCCCTTATGAATATCAATGCAAAAATACTCAATAAAATTCTCGCAAAATGAATCCAAGAACACATCCATGCAATCATCCATCATGATAAAGTAGTGTTTGTTCCAGGGATGCAGGAATGGTTCACTATATGGAAATCCAGCAACATAACCCACTGTGTAAACAAAATGGGGGAAAAAAACCACATGATCATCTCATTAGATGCTGAAAGCATTTGACAAAATTCAACAGCCCTTCATGTTAAAAGTCTTGAAAAAATCAGGAATTCAAGGCCCATACCTAAATATAGCAAAAACAATATACTGCAAACCAGTAGCCAATATCAAAGTAAATGGAGAGAAACTTGAAGCAATCTCACTAAAACCAGGGACTAGACAAGGCTGCCCACTCTCTCCCTACTTATTCAATATAGTTCTTGAAGTTCTAGCCAGAGCAATCAGACAACAAAAGGAGATCAAACGGATACAGATTGGAAAAGAGGAAGTCAAAATATCACTATTTGCAGATGATATGATAGTATATTTAAGTGATCCCAAAAGTTCCACCAGAGAACTACTAAACCTGATAAACACCTTCAGCAAAGTGGCTGGGTATAAAATTAACTCAAATAGATCAGTAGCCTTCCTCTACACAAAAGAGAAACAAGCCGAGAAAGAAATTAGGGAAATGCCACCCTTCATAATAGTTCCAAATAATATAAAATACCTCGGTGTGACTCTACCCAAACAAGTGAAAGATCTGTACAATAAGAATGTCAAGCCTCTGAAGAAAGAAATTGAAGAAGATCGCAGAAGATGGAAAGATCTCCCATGCTCATGGATTGGCAGGATTAATACAGTAAAAACGGCCATCTTACCAAAAGCTATCTATAGATTCAACGCAATCCCCACCAAAATTCCAATTCTTTTCTTCAAAATGGTTAGAAAGAGCTATTTTTAAATTCATTTGGAAAAACAATAAACCAAGGATAATGAAAACTATCCCCAACAATAAAAGAATATCTGGGGGAATCACCATCTGTCTTAGTCAGGGTTCTCTAGAGTCACAGAACTTATGGGTGGTCTCTATGTGGTAAGAGAATTTGTTGATGACTTACAGTCTGTAGTCCAACTCCCCAACAATGATCAGCAGCAGCTCTGAATGGAAGTCCAAGGGTTAGTGGTGGTTCAGTCCAATGAGGCAGACAGGTAGGCAAAAAAGCGACACTCTTTCTTCTTCCAATATCTTTATGTAAATCTCCAGCAGAAGGTTTGTCCCAGATTAAAAGTGTGTATCACCACGCCTGGGTGTGGGGCTTGCTTTGTCCCAGGTGACCTTAAACTCAGGGATCTTCTTGCCTTAAGCTCCTGGGA
Organism: Rattus rattus; assembly: GCF_011064425.1. NCBI lineage: Eukaryota > Metazoa > Chordata > Mammalia > Rodentia > Muridae > Rattus > Rattus rattus. The sequence goes on from NC_046172.1 coordinate 95,319,483, forward strand.
TTCATAGCCACTTTGCCTCAAGATCTCCATACCAAGATCTAGGTTAGAAACTTATATCTCCCAGCCTCAAGATCAGGATCAAAGGTGAGCCTTCCAATTCTGGATTGTAGTTCATTCCAGATATAGTCAAGTTGACAACCAGGAATAGCCATTACACCATCCCTGACCTCAAGCTATACTACAGACCAATGGTGATAAAAATACATGGTATTGTTACAGAGATAGACAGGTAGATCAATGGATTAGAATTGAAAACACAGAAATGAACCCACACACCTATGGTCACTTGATCTTTGACAGAGAAGCTAAGACCATCCAGTGGAAAAAAGACAGCATTTTCAACAAATGATGCTGGTTGAACTGGTGGTCACCATGTAGAAGAATGCAAATTGATTCATTCTTAACTCTCTGTACAAAGCTTGAGTCCAAATGGATTAAGACTTCCATATAAAACCAGGTACACTGAATTTAGTAGAAGAGAAAGTGGGGAAGAGCCTGAAACACATGGGCACAGGGGAAAATTTCCTGAACAGAGCACCAATGGCTTATGTTCTAAAGTTGGAGAGGGGAAACACCCCCATAGTAGAAGGGGGAGGGGGTATGGGATAGGAGACTTATGAAGGGGAAATCAGGAAAGGGAATAGCATTTGAAATGTAAATAAAAAATAATCCAATAAAAATATAGATACAAATGTCAAAACAACAACAACAAAAACAAAGAACAAAGAAACAAACAAAAAACCGAATTGACAAATGGGATCTCATAAAACTGCAAAGCTTCTGTAAGGCAAAGGACACTGTTGTTAGGACAAAACGGCAACCAACAGATTGGGAAAAGATCTTTACCAATCCTACAACTGATAGAGGGCTTATATTCAAAATACAAAGAGCTCAAGACGTTAGACTGCAGGGAGACAAATAACCCTATTAAAAAATGGGGTTCAGGGGTTGAGGATTTAGCTCAGTGGTAGAGCACTTGCCTAGCAAGCACAAGGCCCTGGGTTCGGTCCCCAGCTCTGAAAAAAAGAAAAGAAAAAAAAATGGGGTTCAGAGCTAAACAAAGAATTCACAGCTGAGGAATGCCGAATGGCTGAGAAAAACCTAAAGAAATGTTCAACATCTTTAGTCATAAGGGAAATGCAAATCAAAACAACCCTGAGATTCCATCTCACACCAGTGAGAATGGCTAAGATTAAAAACTCAGGTGACAGCAGATGCTGGTGAGGATGTGGAGAAAGAGGAACACTCCTCCATTGTTGGTGGGATTGCAAACTGGTACAACCACTCTGGAAATCAATCTGGAGGGTCCTCAGAAAATTGGACATCGCACTATTCAAGAACCCCGCTATACCTCTCCTGGGCGTATACCCAAAAGATGCTCCAACATATAACAAGGACACTATGTTCATAGCAGCCTTATTTGTAATAGCCAGAAGCTGGAAAGAACCCAGATGCCCTTCAACAGAGGAATGGATACAGAAAATATGGTACATTTACACAATGGAGTACTACTCAGCTATCAAAAGCAATGACTTCATGAAATTCTTAGGCAAATGGATGAAACTAGAAAATATCATCCTGAGTAAGGTAACTCAGTCACAAAAGCACACACATAGTATGCACTCACTGATAAGTGGATATTAGAGAAAGAGCTTGGACTACTCATGATACAACTCATGGACCACATAAAGTTTAAGAGGAAGGAAGACCAAGCAGTGATGGTTCAGTCCTACTTAGAAGGGGCAACAAAATAATCAAGGGATGTAGAGGGAAGGGAGGAACTTGGGTGGAAGAGAGGATGCAGGGGGAGGGGAAACAGAGGAGGTTGCATCAGGTATGGGAGGCAATGGAGGAGATTAATAGAGGGTCAGGAATCTGAACAGAGGATTTTAGCAATAGGGGATGGGGAAGTGGGAGTGGTAACCAAAAGTCCCTGATGCCAGAAAAGTAAGTGCCTCCTAGGACTACATGGGGACCATGGGGATGAGATTAGCTGAAATATCCCAAAAAGGGGAGGGAGTACCTACTGAGACCATATCCAGAGTTTAGGCATGGTTCCCAGTTGAAGGATGGGGCCACTTACCCATCTTCAACATTTTAACCCAGAATTGTTCCTGTCTAAAGGAAACACAGGGACAAAGAGTGGAGTAGGGACTGAAGGAAAGGCCATCCAGAGAATGCTCCATCTGGGGATCCATCCCACATACAGTCACCAAACCTAGACAATATTGCTGATGCCAAGAAATGTATGCTGACAGGAGTCTGATACAGTTGTCTCCTGAGAGGCTCTGCTAGATCCCGACCAACACAGATGCAGATATCAAAGGCAACCACTGGAATAATCACAGGGATGCCAATGGAGGAGTTAGGGAAAGGACTGAAGGAGCATAAAAGGCCTTATCTGGCATCAGTGGGAGGGCAAGCCCTTGATCCTGTGAAGGCTTGATGCCCCAGTGTAGAGGAATGTCAGAGCAGTGAGGTAGGAGTGGGTGGGTGGGAGGGGGAGCATCCTCATAGATGCAGGGTAAGGGGGATGAAATGGGGGCTTGCAGAGGGGAAACCTGGAAAGGGAATAATATTTGAAATGTAAATAAATAAAATATCCACTTATAAAAAAGAATTAAAAGATGGCAGAAAAAGAGTATTTGGTCAAAAGCACTAATGGCTGTCATACATTTCTACCCTCATTTTAAGCCGCAGTGGATTTCCTGCTTTTTGTAATATGAATGTTGGTATTAAGCCTTCATCTGTCTTCACTATTTATGGCAAACTGCTGCTTGATGAAACGATGTGCTAGTGAGGAGGCTGCTCTCAGTCTCATGGTTTCTTCCCTTCCACACCCTGGCTCCCTTCAGCATAAAGTTTTTCATAGTCTCTGATATGCAGAATATCTGATATGTGATCCCCAAAGGGTTTATACTCACAGGTTGAAAACTCCTATTTCCAAATGTATATTTTCTTTGTTAACAGAATTTGCTTTCATTTTAGACACTAGACAATTCTGATGGTAACCAATTTTAGTGAGAGTTGTGGTTGCACAGCTCAGGGCATTAGTTTGAATGTCTCACTGAATTTTGTTGTAATTTTGGCAATGAAGTTCTTGCTTCAAGAGCACAATTTGAAAAGAAAAACAAGATACTTGTAAACTCACTTAGTAACTAGAGAAATGCATACTTATTCAGCTCACACACAGGCAAAACTTAATAAGCTGATAGTGTCAAGTGTTGGTGAGGATATGGGATATTGAAACATTTTGTTCCATATGGAGTGGCTACTTCAGTAATTCCAAAGGAAATCTTATTTCTCCTTTTTTACAATGAATATTATTGAACATACTATCTACTAAGTTCTATTATACGTGCCTGTGATATAAGGAGTGAATAAACCAGAAAAAAACTCTCTGTTGATGCAGCTTGCCTTGAACTAAAGAAGGCAAGATAAATAAAAGACAATGTCTATAATAAATTTAATGCAAATTTTATCAGTTATAAGAACTAAGGAGAAAAATGAGAGCAGAAAAGGCCTTGTTGAGTTTGAAGTAACATAACTAATTTTAATCACACTGAATATGATTCAAGATTTCTTGAGTTTGCCTGTCTGTCTGTCTGTATACATGTATCTATCATTTATCCCCACAAAACCAAGGTAAAACATATATGAAAAGATTTATGAACATGCTAATGGGAATCCTTTACTGAAATGTTGGACAGGTAAAACGTGGTAGATGAATTCATTATCTAGGCACAACAAATTAAATAGTAGCATGGCATTATAGAGTAACATAAAAACATAAATCTTAGTCAACAAACTAAGAAACAGAATGAGATCTTTTTTTTCATGTAGATTAAGAACCTACCCACACTCTTTTAACTAGACCTGTCAAAATGAGCTGTGTTCACACCAAGACTGTGAAGAAGGTGGCTCAGGTCATCATTTAGAAGTACTACAGGTGCCTGGGTAATGACTTCCACACCAACAAGCAAGTGTACGAGGAGATCGCCATCATCCCCATAAAAACCTTCGGAACATGACGGCCGGCTCTGTCACGCATCTGATGAAACAGATTCAGAGAGGTCCCATGAGAGGTATCTCTATCAAGTTGCAGGAAGAAGGAGGAGGAGGAGGAGGAGGAGGAGGAGGAGGAGGAAGAAGAAGAAGAAGAAGAAGAAAGAAGAAGAGGAAGAGGAAGAGGAAGAAGAAAGAGAGGGGGGAGAGAAGATAATTATGTTCCTGAGGTCTCAGCCTTAGATCAGGTGATAACTGGGGTAGATCCTGACACCAAGGAGATGCTGAAGCTTCTGGACTTTGGCAGTCTCTCTAACCCTGAGGTCACTCAGACTATGGTTAGGATGAATTTCAAAACACCAAGTGGAGATGTTTAATCTATTATGCCATATTTTCAATAAACGCCCCCCCAAAAAAAGCCCAAACCGAAACAAAAAAGAGTTCATGCACACAAAAACAGCAAAATGCAATTAAAACACATTATAATACATGGTAAGTAGACTAGGAAAACTGTACCACTGGGAAGAAGGACACTAATGAGAATGGAAATATAAGTTGAACAAAATCATGTAAACACATATATACACGAGATGTTAAGAAACGCAGATTTCTACAAATTTGCACCTAAGTGTTTTTAATAGTGTAGACTTAGTGAACCTGGACTTTGATTTCCTAAGCTACAATACGTGAATGGTGTATGCAGTCCAGTGACCCGCCTAGTTCATTTTCAGGGTCCTGACAAGAAGTTAACATGTAAGAGGATAGCAAGAGGTATGTATAATTAAATAGTCCTGGTCATGATGTGGTCCTACCTATCATTGACGTACCACTGACACATATCTGTCTCATAGTCTGCCCTGCTTTGTCAGTAGTGTGTGAAATGTTTTTCCAGGGAGGCAAGAGATCATTCTGGTTGTCAGAAGAGTCCCATCCTTTTCCTTCTTCAGCATGAGACTCTCCTGTGGATATTCTAATTCCTTGAATCCGTTGTATCAAAAGCTCAGTAGTCAGAGATGTACAAGTAGGAACAACTGTCTCTTTACAATGCCTTTGCTCCTGTCAGGGAAATACAGGTTAGACAGGATTTTACAGAGTGGACATTTATTGTTTGTCTTTCCATCACACATTTCTACTTTACTGCTTCTCAAGAATCAGGACTCATGTGGGGAACATATACAATCCTACGGTCCATAGACTTACAGAGCACATATATGAAAATAAGCTAGGTGAGATAGTTATCTTGAAGTGGTCATATGACTCAAGCTGTTCCCTGGGATTCAGTATTAAAACTGCTTTGAAAGACTGGAGAACAAACTTTTTCAATGTTTAACATAACTGAGGAGATAGTATTGTAGCCTGGGAAGTAATAGTTAAATGTGAATTTGCAGAAAGTGTGAGAGTCTGCCTAGGAATGCAGCCCTTGCCAAGGGAGTGAAGCCGAGAAATACAAAAGAGAGTAAGAGATTAGACAAGAGAAGTAAAGCTTACTTAAATCAAGTCTCTCCCCAGTGAGATATATATTGTAATATTGCTCGTTAAATTCTTGGGTGTGGCAATGATGGCAAACAAGGAATCTTATTCTGACTGCTGTACTGTTCATTTTTACTTGGTTTCCTACAAATCAGTAGACACCATTTAAAATAGCAAGACATCAAGCAAAAATGGATGAGACCTGAGGATGGATTGGTACACAATTCTACACGGGATGGAAAGATTCCTCAGAAAATGCCTGGAAATGGATTGTTCAAGGCTTTCAGCGGGTTCATTCTGCAAATGATGTCAGCTGCTGCTACTTTGAAAGAGGAAAAAAGATATCCGCTTTCATACATTTGTTTCCTGATCTGTAGCTGACAAGAGAAAGAAGCCTGGAAATAAAATCATTGCAGGTGGCTGATGATTATGAGCCGTTAGCTGCAAGTGATGAAATAGAGACCTTGTTCTGAAAGGAATGCCCCTCCAGAGGATCGTGGGTTTCAAAACTGAACATGAGGAAACACAAGGAACCTTAGCCCATGTTGTCCTCTTCTCAGCCATTCTCTCAATTCCCAGGGCTGAATGTGTGGAGCAAATGCTTTTGACATGATACAGCAGCCAAAAATCTTAAGAGAGAGAGTTATATTCATCATCCAAACTGTTCCTTCCCTTCAGTGGCCTTGCCTTCCAGACAGAATATTTTAACACCCTCAAATACCCTTTGTACAGTTTGTAAAGAGTTCTCCAGCTTTGAGGCAGCCTGGGAAAGAGGAGTATGAGCCTCCAGAAGAGTTGTTCTTGCTCATTACAAACATCATCAGACGTGTTCTTGAAGCTTATATGGGGTTATCCCCATACTTACCAGGCATAATGAGGAATACAGACCTTTGAGGACAATGGGCCATGCCCTCATTAAATGGAGTGCTTAGTTAGCAAGACAGGAAGCAAAATGTCGTTCATTATGGTCTTTGTCAAAGCATGGGTTTTTCCAAATACATTTCTAACCATCGTTAGCTTGAATATCACGTCCGTAGGGATGTCTTGCCTAGTCAAATTCTTATAAAATAAATATTCCAAGCACCATATCAATCTCTTTTGTAGCAGCGACCACTGTTGCATTTTACATTTCCCTGCATCGGTTTATTATTATTATTGTTATTACTCTTATTGAAGCAACTTTTCCCCATTCTGAGTTCATTGAAGGAATAGATCGTCCAAGTATTTATTGTTTAACAAACATATGTTTTTACTGTATGTCAAGCAAATTCTCACTTTACAAATATTAATTCAACTTTTCAAAATAGTCACTCCACATAACATGACTGTTATACATGTTGAGGAAGTTGAGACCCAGAAGGTAGAAAACTTAGCCAAGCCCTCTGTGCCAGAATTCAAACTCAGATGAGCTAGTTTCAGAGTCCATTCTCTCAATCACTCTGCTATATGGTTTAACTTAGTGTTATATTTCATCACAAGTACCTACCACAATGTGGGACACATATAAACTCCTCCAAACGTTGATTCAATGAATTAGTGGACATGTCCTTCATAAATCTAAGTCATACCACCTAAAGATAATCTCATAATCCCACATGGACATATAATAATTTCTTCAATTTTATTTCATATATGTTAGGGTAATTACAGTACACTAATTAGGTTTTTGTTTTTAAAGTAAAATCTGTTTCTTTTTTATTTTTCACTTACTTTAGAGATTATAGTACTACATTTTTCACTTCCCTTTCCTCTCTCCAATCATGCCTGTGTACTCCTCCTGGCTCCTTTTTAAATTCATGTTTCCTGTTTTCATTGTTATTGCATATATATATATATATATATATATATATATATTTCTAAGTATAGCCTACTCAGTCTTTATAATGTTATTTTCACATATGTTTTAAGGGCCAACCTCTTGGCACTATACAGCCAATTGATGCTCTCTTTCTCCCCTGGAACAGACCACATCTTCCTCTCCTGCTATTCTTGGTAGTTGATGGGTTTAATTTTTTTAAAGAAGGGTAGGAAAGGGGAACTAGATCTGGAATGAAGTGGGAAATGGAGTTACTATGATAAAAAGAACTAATACAAATTATAAAAAATGATTGTCGGAATATATAAAAACACAAGTTACCTATATAAACTACAAGCTAACTCTCTTGGCTAATGGTCTATTGCTGTGAAGAGACAGCATAATCAAGATACCTCTTACAAGTGAAAACATTTAATTGGTACTGGCATACAGGCTCAGAGGTTCAGTCCATTAGTGTCACAGCTGGGGGCATAACAATAAACAGGTGGACATTGTGCTGAAGAGGTATTAGAGAGTTTGACAGCTGGATTTGCAGGTAGCAGGAAGAGAGAGTGACACTGGGCCTGGCTTGAGCATTTGGAACCTCAAAGAATACCCTCAGTGACACATTTACTCTAACACAGCCACACCTCCTAATAGTGCCATTCTCTGTAAGCCTATGGAAGCCATTCTCATTACCATCACAGTACATATACAGAATCTATTTTAAACATAAAAACAGAAAGATTAGAAAGTAAAAGAATGGAGAGTTACATACTATGACAATGCTGAACACTAACAGCTGGAATAGCTATATTGATATGGGCTGGAATCATGCTGTAACAAAGAATATTATAAGAGATACTGAGATACGCCATATTTATAAAGGGATCAATCCTCTCCAAAAGCACAATTTTAAATATGCATACATTAAACAAGAGATTTAAATATTTAGGTGAAATTATTGTCAAAAATAAGAACAAATAGCGAAGTTTATAATTATTGGTGAGACTTTAATATTCCTCTATTAATGGCTGATGGGACAAGAATGTAAGAAATCTATGATAAATATAGAAGATGAGAACAAAATTAATAAGTTGACTTCAGTGTCATTTTCTCAAACACTTCTAGCAAACAAAAAAGAGCACATATTCTTTCAAGCATGTTCATAACATATCAATCATATTCAGAGCCACAGAACTACATTTACTGAATTTAACATTCTAGGAATAGTTAGCCTGTTATGGTGATGCATTCCTATAGTCCCATCGCTCAATAGTCAGAGGTGGAAAGATATCAAGTTTTAGACCATCCTGAGCTACATAGCATCTCAAAGCATACATGTATGAATACATCCATATGTACATATACAGACATAAAAATATAGCAGTGAGCTTAACAGAATTAAAAATGTTTCTAACAAAGAGATCATTAATTATGATATGATCATGGTTAATATCATATCATATGATAAACAATCTCATATGATCATAATTAGTGATCATAACTAACAAATGATTCACTAATAAAAGAGCATACTTCTACATAATTCATAGATTAGAGAGTTAAGTATCCAGGGAAGTTGAAAAATATTTTGCATTGAGTGAAGGTTAAAAATGGAACACAGTCCCCCACAAGGGGGTGGGAGGAAGACACCCAGAGGCCCCACCCAGCACGTGGCCTGCCAACAGCACAAGCCACTACAATGTGCAAGTGGATGTCCCTGGTCTGGGCTGCTGCCTGGGACTATGTCCATTTCCAAGGGCTGTGTAGAGCTGGTCCCTCCCCTCACTGGCTGCAGCATTTGGGAGAGCAGGTCCTGCACCTCACCCACGCAACATAGTAGAGTTGACCCTGGTGGTAAGGACCTGAGTGAGCCTGCCCTAGGGGCCTGAGCCTGGGAAAGCTGGCCAGCTCCTGTCTGCAGTTCAGTGGTGTGGGTGAGGGATGCACCCTCCCCCCCTCAATCCCACATCACTTGTGGCAGGTGGGAGAGCTGGCCCTGGTGTTATGAGAGTGGGGGAGCTGGTCCCACCCCTTGCTTGCTGTGGCATTCAGTGAGCTACCCAGGGCAGTGCTGAAGAACTAGCCCTCATGGGTGACGGAGGGCTGAGGGGATGGTCAACTTAGCTAGAAACAAGGCACAGATCTAGGACTATGGGGTTGCCTACCCAAAAATCTGCCCCTTCTATGAATTGCTGGAGTACATGAAAAGGGCAATCCTGGAGATTCAAAACTGCAGGATCTCCATGACACAGGGCAACAACAGGCTATAGGAGAGGAGTCCCCATGAGGGTTCAGCATTGATAGTGTATCAGTATCCAGGGTCCTCGAAAAAGACCAATGATTCATTGTAATGAACATTTGCAAGTAAAGATGTATGGACAAAAGAGTACATGCCGTGTGACATACTGTAGCACACTACAGCTTCCACGATGAGAATTTATTTTTCATTTTTTAGTTATTTTGGAGGGGGAAGGTTGCAAGGGCAAAGGAGATATGAAGGGATGGGGAGATAAGGGGGATCTGGGGTGCATGATACAAAATTCACAAAGAATCAATAAAAAATTTAAAAATAGTACATGGCACACCTGGGAAATGCAATTAAAGAAATACTGAAAAGGAGTGTTTTCCCCCTAATCTGGATGGTTTTAGTGTTTTCTAAATAATACATTGGTGTTTCAGACCACTTTAGTATTCAAAAAATGACCCATGATTTTTATTTTTACTTTAGTGATGCATTGTTTGATAATAGATTAATCTTACAGATTAAGGGGTTTCACTATGACATTTCCATGCATATGTGTATTGTTCATTGGTCTCCTCCACTCCCCTTCATGGTTTCCTTTCTCTTCTAAAGGGAAATTCATAATATTTTACAATATATTAAAAATAAATCCATCACAAATAATTTTTTTCTAAAGTTCCACTTTGGTAAAACTGGAAAAAAATCTAATTAAAGCCAAGGTAAGGGAGAAATATAAAATAATATGGACTAAAATTAATGGAAGTAAAGCCAGAAAAAAGAAAAATCAATGAAGCAAAAAGCAGGTTCTTAGAAAAGATCAATAGAACTGACAAACCTCTTGCTTATTGGACCAATACAGAAGAAGGATGACACAAATCACCGATGTCAGCAGTCAAGGAGGAGCTATGATTGAGAAAGTAAAGGAACAAATACCACAAACAACTCCATACCCATTGAGTTCACAATTTAGACTTGAATAGTTTTACATGTACTAAGACAAACAAATGTATATTTTGTAGTAGTAGTTTGGGGAAATGTATTAGAAATTAGTACACTACAGAGGTGGTTAGTACAAAGAGTTCTACTCTCTGTATCTCACTCAGGAATTGTGGATTTGATAATTAGAAGATCGCTGGACATGTATAGAATATAATTTATAATAAACTTACCACATAGCATATCTGCACACAGTTTGTTTATTTATTTTAATGTGTATGAGTGTTTTGTCTGCCTGTACGTCTGTGAACCACATGCATACAGTGTCCTCTGAATTCAGAAGAGGACATCATATCCCCTGAGACTGGAGTTACAGATGATTGTGAGCCTCTCTGTGGGTTCTTGGAATCAAACTTGGGTCCTCTGGAAGAACACCCAGTGCTCTTAAGCACTGCGTTATGTCTCCATCTCAGGCCAAATTTTTTTTTTATTGTTGTTGTTGGCAAAATGTGAAACTAGTGTAACATTTCATGACTATGTCAGCAATGGACCTTAGTTTTAGTTATAAGTAGTCAATATATGTGGATTAGTGAAAACAAATGAACTACAAGCATCTCTGTGTCAACAAAGTATAAGAACCCACTGAAGTCTTTCTTTACCTTGGAGTGGGTTTGTTCTGAATAGGTCCCATTTTCAGCCACGATTCCCAACTGCACAACTAGAGGCTATGTACTAGCTATATGTTTCATAAGCTGTATTGAGAGCACTTTCAAAGGTAAAGATCTAAGCTTAGCTTTACCAACCATGGGATAGGTTTTATGGCAGCCTACTTTGCTAATGAATACAAAAACTCTGCCTGTATGAGGCAGAATTTTATGTAAGCCCCTTTCTTAGTATAATCCAGTAGGGAGAGTATAGCAGAGTCGTGAGACCCCGCCACTGCAAATTCCTCTGTCAGCTGTCATTATTTACTAAACAACAGTTTCATATTATCAAACAGCTTTGGGGAATTTGAATCCCCTCGGTATTATGCTAAACGTTTGGGCCCATCGATTCATTATTCTTCAAAGCAATGTCAGGAGGCAGGAACAATGAATACAGTATAATGAGGCTCGCACAGTAAGATGAAATGGCTTACCCAATTTCACACAGCAAGAACGGGGGACTCAGGCTGCCTGATTTTACAGCTGCCGTTTTAATCACTCTATTCCACTTGCCTACTGTGATCATCACTGCTTTGTTTCAGACTTTACAATAAAGAGATGACATCACTAGGAAACAGCCTCCTTGGAGCTGGGAAAAGCCTGAATTCACAGGCCCTGGGTATTGGATGCTCAAGGGGTTCACATCCTGGGAACCTAATGTGACAACTGTATTGAACTTGATGCAACTGATGACATTCATTCAAACTTTTTTTCTTACCAATGTCGCTAGGTTATAGTTCATGTGCCATAAAATTCACCCCCACAAAAGTGGACAATTGAGTAGATTTTACTATACTTGTGGAATTGCGTGGCCCTTCTCTACCGACTCTGCTTATGAGATCAATTCCTTTGTATTTGTGACAGGAGACAAACTCTGATGAATGGCCTATTGTTTAGTAATGGATGCTAACAAAAGTCAAACACTGAATGTTCTGTACGTATCCTGCACTATTTCAGAGTTTGTCTTTGTGGGAGACTTAAGCTTTTTGGGAAGACTCCCAAAACGTGAAGATTTCTCCATTTTCCTTTCTTTGTTAGCTTAACTAGGGCTCTACCCAGACCCTCCTATAAAAAAATTCATATCTCTGAGGGATGTGGCAGAGGCCTAGAGCACCCTGCTCTGAAAGTACCATTAGCAAAACTCCCAAAGAGTTGAAACTCCTTTGTTTCAACATTTTTGATGATGGTTTTGTGGTTCAGAATTCTTGGGGGTGGGGTGAATCAGAGTTAGAGTAAACAACCTAAAAATCAGACTCCAAATAAAGTATTGTTTTGGCTTTGAATAAATGTATTCCACATAATTTCTTTACTATAATTTCTCAGCTGTACATGGGTGCTGCTATGCTTAATAAAGCACAAAACCTTCTAAACAGAGACTAGAAGTCTAATTACTGTCAGGAGATAATCAGAGAAAGTTTTCATTTATGTAAAAGGTTATGAGGCTGTGAAACATTGCATGAAAGGAAAAAAATTACAGGATATGAACGTCTCATTTGGTAAGTCATCAACTTATTAGGATGCATTAACATAATAGATTGAATGAACTAAGTTTATTCCGGGAAAGGCATTAAACAATTCCATCCCCGAAACAGTGTGATCAGAAGTTTTCACAGCTAATATGGATGGGAAATTTTGGCTTTGTACTGCCATGTGTGCATGGAGACATAAGTTCTTTTGCATTTATGATATTTGAACTTCAGTGCATAGATTATCGTTCAGTTGATTCTGCATCAAATATATTATACCTAAATATATAGGTCAAATATTTCTAACCAAGCCAAACCCCAGATGTTCTCAGCTTCTAAGAGTGTCAGAAAATTCCCAACAGGAATCCCAAGTGTACTCAAATATAGGGATGGGGGCTAAAAATTGGGGGAGGGGAACTACTAAATATATGACCAAGACAAAAGAATGTCCAGTTTGCTGAGAGGGTAAAGAGAAAGTAAAGTCTACCCAAACCTTCAGACTGTAGTTTAGAGATGACAAGGATTTCCTTTTATGGTCTCTTTTTAAGTTGCTCCCTTTCTCTTATTCTTTCAGAGAAGCTCCCACCCTTATACTTGCTTACAAACCCTCTTCACCTCATCAACCCAGAGTCCCATTTTCTATCCAAAGCCATCCAATCAACCCAGATTGTCTGCATTTTCCTGGAGAGGTTCCTTTTCCACAGTTGCCAAAATGTCTTGATATTCTCAGAGCTTTTACTTAGTTTCTGAAACTTCAGGACACCCATAGGCCATAGTTCTTTCTTCTAATGCACCGTGACTTTCTCCCTTTTCACTGAACTGCCTTCTCCTTCCCACATCGCATTGTATCAGAGACTTCTATAGCCCATAAAATCCTGCTTTCGGCATCCTCCTGACTGCGGCTTGGGGTTAATATCTGGTGCTTTCCAACCCCACCCAATGTGATTATGCCTTTGTTTCAGATTCAGGAGACCAATCATACTCAGACTGGGTCATCACTAGCCACAGCAAAGAGACATTTGAGGAAACAATCAGCCAGTCCTTGTACAAGGGGGCTTTCAGTTGCTTGACAACCAGCTGATAGCCTTGATTCTTCTTTCGGCCCGGCATGACCTCAGGCCCATAAGTGGCTACTTTCCTCAGAACTGTAAGAGGCCATATCCTAGGAGGTCATTTCAAAAGAGGTACTCCAGACAGTTGATTTTGTTAGAATTGGAGAGCAAAAGGTTCTTGAAAAACAGGTTAAAAACTTTTCCATTCCCCAACCTCTGTCTGACTGCCACCTAGTGGCATACAGGGGTGAGGGAGGACGTGCTCCAGCTAGGTGCAGCCAAGAAATAGGTGCACTCTATAAATTTCAAAACAATATAGAGTCCAACTAAAAATCAATTAGACTTTTATCATTACCAACAATTCTAGGTAATAGCCATAATAAAATGCTTCTCAATTCTCACTTCTCACAATTTCTCTCAACAGACACCCAATGGGTTCCCCCAATTTCTCTGAATTGCCATCTTCAAGCCTAACTTTTAGATAACAGGTCTGATTTTTTTCCTGTACATATATTTCAATGCTTCTGTGTAGGGTTGTCCCCCAGTGTAGCAGTGTTCAGACATGTGGCCTTGGGATGTGGTTAGATCATGAAGGCTCTGAGTTCATAGACAGATCAATCCAATCATAGACTGGCATATTAGTGGTTTAGGAGGAGAGACTTTGTTATAAAAATACACTCTATGTTTGGCTTCTATGAAGTGGAAAATTTTCTTCCATTTGTCCTTTCACAGTGATATAGTGCCTTGCACCCAGACATAAAAGTAGTTAAGACAAACCACCAGAAATGAGACCTCTGAAATCAGGAGCTAAGGCAACCTTTTCTCCTTGAAGTTTATTTCTTTCAGGTATTTTTCATAGGGATGGAAAGTGTATTAATTGCTTTTCTATTTCTGTGATAAAGCACATGACCAAGGTAACTTACAAAAGAAAGTCTTTAATTGGACTGATCATAGAGTTAGTACAGAAACATAGAGGCTGTCACAGTTGAGACATCTCAAACCACAAGCAGCAAATAGAGAGAACCATCTCAGAAGGGCATTAAGTCTTTTGAAACTTTTAAGCCCGCCATCCAGTGAAATGCCTCCATCAACAAAGCCATACCTCCTAATCCTTTTCAAACAGTTTCACCACTGAGGGAACAAGTATTCAAGCATATGAGCTTACGGCAGCCATCCTCACTTAAATCGCCCGGAAAGTTAACACCCCCTTCCTGTCAAAACTTCTCTGCCTCGTGTTTCATCTCTTTAGGGTTTTGCTCTTTGTTTTCCTTGGTGGAATTTCTTTCTAGGGTTTGTCTGTAGTAGGAGCCTGGGTTTCCATACTAGTGGAACGTGCATCATAACAGGAATCATTTGAAGAATCAGTGTTTTAGTTTAATGGCTACCCTAATCCATTTAAGAGATCAGAGCATCAAACAAGATAAGATGTAAGACTCTTCTAAACTTTGTCTCACCTTGAATGCCATTTCCTTTTAAAAAATTCCATGTCCCTCCACAATGAAGATTAGTCTCCATGATCATTCTAGTATCTTAGACTTTCGTACTTCCCACCACACTGTATTTTCTTCCTCAGTGTATTATTTTCCCGAGTAGGTAGACTGCCACTTCTGTGGGAATAGATGCTGTGTCTAAAATGTTTACCCTCAGAATCTTAGTGCCTAGCACACATAGCTGCCGAATGAAAAGTCCCCCACCCTGGTTGCTACAACTTTAAAAGTATAGGGACACTAGGCACATGGTTTCAGAGGTTTCAGTCTATGACTGGCTAATCCCACAGTTGTTGGCATTGCTAGGCATCATGGTGCAGAGTAGGTGGGGAAGCAAAGCAGCTCATGGGGAACCAGCAACAGAGAACATAGGGAGGGGCAATAGCAAGATGTGGCCTCTAAGCATACAAACCTCTGGTGACCACCTTCCTCTAGATCAAGCTTCTAATGCTCCCACCACTTCCTAACATCATAACATTGACCAGGAACTAAAGGCTTAGCATATGAGCCTGTCATTTAAACTATGAAACTATGTACACATATAGAAAATTATAGATATAAAATCATTAAATCATGCACTATAGGTCCCTTAGATATTATAGTACAATAGAAATAGAGCATACAGATATTCCTTTTCATCCACAATAATGAGGTTGTAAGAATGCTTCACATACGAGTATTGTCATGTGGCTTATTATAACAAAAATTCAGAAATATCTGATTTGAACTCAACAGTCTATGTGCAAGTCCCACATTTATCAGTTGTTTTGCCTGACACCTTAGAACAAGTTATTTGTGAAGCAAACAAGTCCTTTGACATTTGTATGTATTAACCCACACTTTATTAGGTTTTCTTAGAGTTGGCTACAGGGGAAATGTTCTGAAGGACTTCATTTCTACAAATTCCCTGAGCTGTTTTTTCCAACTGCAGAAAGAATTTCATCAGATGGACTCTTTGCTTGGCAACTCTTTGGTGAATGTCTGGAAATGATGGGCACTGGGTCTCCATCTTCGCAGAGTTCCTCAATCTAATTAAGAGGACTGTGGCTGGGCAAATACTTCACATTTTTGCATACACAGTCATGTGTTACTGAATGACTTGAGTATATTCTGAGAACTTTGTTCTTAGACGATTGCATTGTTGTACAAACATGAAACACTCTGACAACAATCATAGCTGGTCTATCCTGTTTCACATCTAAGCTGTATCTGTTCCTAGACTGAATGACATTTACTATACTGAACATTATATGTGTAATTGGATTATGGTAGTAAACATTTGTGTGTCTAAATCCATCAAATATGGAAAATATACCTTTAAAATATGGTATAAAATATCACAAAATAAACTTGTCAAGGGTTGAAAAGTCAATGATTATACAATGAGGTACAAGATGGTGGAGGGGTGTTGGGAAAGGCTCTCTTCTGGACATGGTGTGCTATTTAAATCACTAATTTACTGCAGCTATTGTTATCTGCACTAAACCTGCACAAAATCAAGACCAAAAGATCAACCGCCATTTTAATAGGCAGCAATAATTGGAATCAGTAGGTTACAGGGGAGAGAGAGACAAACAGAGAGAGAGAGAGAGAGAGAGAGAGAGAGAGAGAGAGAGAGAGAGAGAAAGGAGAGAGAGAAAGGAAGAAAGGGACCATGACATGTTTGGGTGTGTCAGACAGTGTATTCTTGTATGAAACTGTCAAGTAGTAAATAAGAGAACAAACAGTACTAAAAACCAGTTCATTTATCATGGCACTGGACCATGAGTGAAGCAGAGCTTGGAGGTGTGGACATTTCCCTAGGTAGGTGAGACAGTAAAAGATCTTTATTTAAATGTATATCCTTTCTAGCTTTTTACTCTTTTGTAATAACACTTAAAATATAAGCACAATGGGCAACTATACAAGTACATTTTCTGTCTTTATCTTTACTTATAGGCTTCTGCTATTTTTAAAATATGATTTTACTCATAAGGCTTCATTCAAGTATGAGGTACATTTATTCAACATCCTAGGCTTACATAGGGTCAAGGTTATTAATATGGCTGCCTTCAACCTCCTCTTGTGCACACTGAACAGTCTTTAATTATTTTACAGTCCAGCCATTGTCCTTCTCCCAGTCCCTGCTCCCTTAGTGCCTTATCCCATTCCTTCTTCCCCCTTTCTCCAAGAGGATGTCTCCCCTCCCCCCATCAGGCCTGCCTACTTCCTGGGGCCTCAATTCTCTTGAAGGTTAGGCATGTTCCTCTCTCACTGAGGCCAGCCCAGGAAGTACTCTACTGTATATGTGTCAGGGGCCTGGACCAGCCCATGTCACTGCCTGGTTGGTGGCTCAGTCTCTGAGAGCTGCATGGGGTCTGGGTTAGTTGAGACGTGCTGGTCTTCCTGTGGGGTTGCCCTCCTCCTCAGCTTCTTCCAGCTTTTCCCTAATTCAACCAAAGTGGCCCCTGACTTCAGTCCATCGTTTGGGTGCTAGTATCTGCATCTGACTCTTTCAGCTGCTTGTTGGTCCTTTCAGAGGGCAGTCATGCTCGGCTCTTGTCTGTAAACATACCACAGTACCAGTAACAGTGTCAGGCCTTGGGACCTCCCCAGGAGCTGGATCCCACTTTGGGCCTGTCACTGAACCTCCCTTTCCTCAGGTTTTTCTCCATTTTTGACCCTGCAGTTCTTTCAGACAGAAACAATTCTGGGTCAGAGTTTTTGACTGTGCGGCGGCAACCCCATTCCTCCACTTGATGCCCTGTCATCCTACTGGAGGTCAACTCTAGAAGTTCCCTCGTCCCACTGTAGGGCATTTCATCTAAGGTCCCTCCCTTTGAGTCCTGAGAGTCTCTCACCTCCCAGGTCTCTGGTACATTCTAGAGGCGCCTTCCACCTCCTACCTCCCAAGGTTGCCTGTTTCCATTCTTTCTGCTGGCCCTCAGGGCTTCTCTCCTGTCTCTTTTCCACCCCCCATACCTGATCATGTTCCCCTTTTCCCCCTGTCTCCTCTTCCATCCAGGTCCCTCCCTCCCTCTACCTCCCATGATTATTTTCTTCTTCTTCTCAAGTGGGACTGAAGCATCCTCACTTGGGTACTTCTTCTTGTCAACCTTCTTGAGTTCTGTGGACTGTGTCCTAGGTATTTTGTACTTTTTTGGGCTAATATCCACCTATTAGTGAGTACATGCCCTGCATGTCCTGTTGGGTCTGAGTTGCCTCACTGAGGATGATATTTTCTAGTTCCACCAACTTAACTGCAAAACTCATGATGTCCTTGTTCTTAATAGCTGAATAGTATTCCATTGTGTAAATGAACCACATTTTCTGTCACTGAATGGTCTTAAGGGACACTATCATACATCCAGTTGTCTTCTACTGTCATAGCTTTGACTTCTTCTGGAGTCCTCTGGAAGGACATGTCTAAAACTATTTTACAGTGAGCTTACTTCTTTTTGTTCTCTCTCTCTCTCTTTTTCTTTCTCTCCTTCCTTCCTCCATCCCTCTGAACCTCCATCCCTCCCTTTCTCCCTCTCCTTCCTTCCTTCCTTCCTTCCTTCCTTCCTTCCTTCCTTCCTTTCTTTCTTCCCTCCCTTCTTCCTTCCTTTCTTTCTTTCTTTTTTTCTTTTTTTCTTTTTTTTTTCTTTTTTTCTTTCTTCTTTCTTTCTTTTCTTTTTTCTTTCTTTTCTTTCTTTCATTTACCCATCATTGAACCCAGGGCCTTGTGGATCCTAAATACTCTAACACTAGGCTCCACCCTCTGCTCCCAACTATTTTTATAAGTAGATGCAACACACTTCAAAATAATGATAAAGTACAGTGTAGTGGATACATAAGCTGCAAACATGATTATCAATCATCACTGGCAAGTATCATGTATTGAGCATAGTTTTTTTTACTACTGACTGTATACTATGTTTGTTTACATCAACATTATCACAAACGTGTGACTAATGCATTCCATTACTATGTTACAATAGCTATGATAGCATTAGATGACAGGAAGATTTCAGCTACGTTATGAGTCTACCATTGTGCATATGGTCAGTACTCAGTGACACAAATACCATAATGCAGCACATGGGTTTAATGGCATACAAAAGGGAAATATTCTCAATGTCTAAATAGGATCAATAATGGTATCTATCAGAGCTGTGGGGAGCATTAAATGAACAAACATGCATGTCAATGGATTACTACAGTGGCTCTTTGAGGGTATGCACGTTGATTGCTATATACTGTGTACATAGAGGATGGAGCTACTAACTGTGCCTGCGACAAAATCTCAATATGAACATTGGGACTCTTGAAAGATAAGTTCATTAATTGGCGGCACCAGAGATGGGCATTATAGGTGAGATAATAGGAGTAGAAGCCTTAAAAACATGGCAAGTTCCACAAAAGCATAGAACGGTGTCTTGTAGTTGTAGGATACAGTACTTAGGGAGAATGGGGAAATAGTGAGCAACTATGATGGAAGAGGCTCATAGAAGTGGAGAGGAATGTACTAGGCCTAGAAATGGAGGAGTAGATCTGGGGGGAAAGGGAGGTGGGAGAGATTATGGTCTAGATGTAATGTATGAGAGATTTAAAAAATACTAGGCTCATGTCAGGCAAAGAAGATGGAAAACATTCTAGTGATGAAAAGAGCATATATAGAGATAGCAATTAGAAATGCATATGGAATGTTAGGGAACAATTGAATTCTAGGAGATTTCACCCATTTGGAGGCTTCAAATGCATCTGCCCATTTTTGGGATATTAGTAGGGTAGACTTTTTTTTTTGTTGTTTGTTTGTTCAATCATTCACTCATTTATTTATTTATTTATTTTTTAT
The DNA here is from genome assembly GCF_011064425.1 of Rattus rattus. NCBI lineage: Eukaryota > Metazoa > Chordata > Mammalia > Rodentia > Muridae > Rattus > Rattus rattus. The sequence goes on from NC_046172.1 coordinate 95,339,465, forward strand.
TAACTTGAGTATTTCTTATATACATTTCGAGTGTTATTCCCTTTCCCGGTTTCCGGGCAAACATCCCCCTCCCCCCTCCCCTTCCTTATGGGTGTTCCCCTCCCCACCCTCCCCCCATTGCCCCCCTCCCCCCAACAATCTACGTTCACTGGGGGTTCAGTCTTAGCAGGACCAAGGGCTTCCCCTTCCACTGGTGCTCTTACTAGGATATTCATTGCTGCCTATGAGGTCAGAGTCCAGGGTCAGTCCATGTATAGTCTTTAGGTAGTGGCTTAGTCCCTGGAAGCTCTGGTTGCGTGGCATTGTTGTACATATGGGGTCTCAAGCCCCTTCAAGCTCTTCCAGTTCTTTCTCTGATTCCTTCACCGGGGGTCCTATTCTCAGTTCAGTGGTTTGCTGCTGGCATTCACCTCTGTATTTGCTGTATTCTGGCTGTCTCTCTCAGGAGCGATCTACATCCGGCTCCTGTCGGTCTGCACTTCTTTGCTTCATCCATCTTGTCTAATTGGATGGCTGTATATGTATGGGCTACATGTGGGCCAGGCTCTGAATGGGTGTTCCTTCTGTGTCTGTTTTAATCTTTGCCTCTCTATTCCCCTGCCAAGGGTATTCTTGTTCCCCTTTTAAAGAAGGAGTGAAGCATTCACATTTTGATCATCCGTCTTGAGTTTCATTTGTTCTGGCATCTAGGGTAATTCAAGCATTTGGGCTAATAGCCACTTATCAATGAGTGCATACCATGTCTGTTTTTCTGTGATTGGGTTAGCTCACTCAGGATGATATTTTCCAGTTCCAACCATTTGCCTACGAATTTCATAAAGTCATTGTTTTTGATAGCTGCATTCACTCATTTATTCATTCATTCACTTTACATCCTGATCACAACCCCCTTCTCTCCTCCCAGTCTCCGCTCACAAGTCCCTTTCCCCATCTTCCCTCCCTCTCCTTCATCTCAAAGAAGGTGGAGGTCCCCCATGGATGCCAACCCACCCTGACACCTCAATTCACTGCAGAAGTAGGCATATCCTTTCCCACTGAGGCCAGACAAAGAAGACCATTCCAGGAATAGCATCCGGGGCAGGCAACAGATTCAGTGACAGCCCCCACTCCAGTTGTTGGGGGACTTGCAGGAAGACCTTGCTGCACATATATTAGATATGTGTGTCTCGGGGGTGGGGGGTATGCTAGGTCCAGCCTGTGCTCCCTTTATGGTTTAGTGGTTCAATCTCTGGGAGCCCCTAAGGGTTTTTGTTAGTTGATTCTGTTGGTCTTCTTGTGAAGTCCCTGTCCTCGTTGAGTCCCTCAATCTTTTCCCCAACCCCCACATCGTGAGACTTTGATGCCTCATTGTAGGTCAAAGCTTCATCACAATGATACAATATGTGAAGACACTGTTGCCAGCAATATTTGTCACCGTTGGCCAGGGTAGCAACTCTTGCCTATTTGGGGGAGATGTGTCGAGCTGTCCTCAGAGGATCAATAGGGACCCATTGCAGGCCTATCTTCCTCCTTCAACTACTTTGGAGCCTCAGGCCGTGCTTGTGTGTGCCCGTCTGGATTTATGGATGGGGAGCTTAGCACCGCTGTCATCTGAGAGGCTGCGCCCAGCAGCTGACAGATACAAGCACCCACAGCCAAACAGTGGATGGAGCTCAGGAGGTCTTGTGGTAAGACAGACTCTAGAAGTCATTTTAAAAGAGGGTAATGGTAGGACATAGAAGCAGTGAGTGTGAACCAAATGGAATGGACACAGTAACACACACTCAGAAGTATTTTGATTACTTCAATGTGGGTGACAAAGTACTGTCCCAGGTGCAAACCAAGCTGAGGTTCTCTCTCTTTATTCAAAGGATGGCAGCGTATTCTGGGTGCTGCACTGTGGTGGCAACTGCGTGCAAGAAGAAGCCCCACCACCAACACAGAGCTGACATAGTGGTGGTGTGAAGATACTTGTGGATAACACAGAGGGCATAGGCATTTTCTTTCTAGCAATGTGTATCATAGAGAGCTATTGCCAAGGAAACACAATATCCCTGCCTTTTTAGCTCTCATGACTATGGATCTATGACTTTAAATCAATGGGAGAAAAGCAGATAGACAAGAAGAGGCACACAGGTTTATTACCGTGAATATACACAGAACTTCACAGAAATAAAGCAAAACTCTAAAAGCTGGTTAGATTCAGGGGGCTTATATGGTGTCTTAACATACGAAAGAAAGCTTGACTTTAAATGGTTAATAAATTATGAGGTAGGGTGGAACTAGGAAATGAATCAGGGAGGAGATGAATGGATGCTGAAGACTATTTTAGTACGATGTCTCTGTTCACGCAAATTCATCTTGGTGTGGATTTCCTACTCTGAAGGATGAGTCACTTTTCTGTCCTTGGAATAGCAAAAGGTTATCTTGCTCCAAGGAAAATGTATCTCCTACTTTTAGGCAGATATGGGTAGAGCAGTGCATTTTTTTTCTGCAGCCACTGATTCTTAATTGCCTTTAGTTCAAAATAATCTTTATGTCAAAGGGGCATGGTTTTGAAAGACATATTCTGAACTCCTTCAAGAGTCAAAGAAGGGGCAAGAGAGATGCCTCAGCTCTTCTAGTGGACCTGGGTCTGATCCACAGAATTCACATGGATGATCACAATCATCTGTAGCTGTAGTCCTGGGGCTCTGACAACTTCTCATCCCCACAGACACCAGGTATGTATGGTGTGCATACGTATATGCAGACAAATTACTCATACACATAAAAGAAATAAAAGTACATCTTTTTTTAAAAAAAAAATAGTAAAAGCCAGGAGGGTATAAAATAGTGGGTAATGTGTGTGAGACGCAGGTCTTCCCTGTAAGCTCATGTGAGATGGTCCTTGTTGCTTCCTAGGACCCGTGATAGGAGGGGGAGAGAGAAAGATCCTGCAAGAGGAGTGAGAGCAAAAGCCTAAAACTCTCATCTGTATAAAGGATCACACACTTGAAGGGCTAAAAGAGGTGTGCATAATCTGGGAAAGGGAATAAAGCACGAGGGATCCACAGAGGTGTGTAGTTCGACTCCATTGCACTTTCCTCAATGGATGTTAGACAGTATTTTGACTCACAGCATATGAATCCAGAAGAAAGTGAGGCTGAGTATAAGGGAGTGAGTTAATACAGATATGCTGGAACTAGGTGGGAACGCTCAACATCCAAAGCTGAATGGCCACCCAGGATTTGGGTCAAGAGTTGTGCCTGAGAGCAACTTGGGACATGACTTCACTGTCTACACGAGACAGACTAACTCCCTTATTAGCCATAATCTTTAATCTTGCCTTTGCACAGTCTGTCTCCCCTCTGTGTTATGATAGGGCCAGATAGCTCCCATAGGTAAGACACGATGGCTTGGATCCCATTTCCTTCTACAGACACTTCCTCTATTATGTTTTATTATTCTCACTCTACTAGAGAGCTTCTCCGGTGAGTTCTCTTGAGCATCTAGCTCAAATTCCTCACAGTAGCCCTCCACTTATCTTTTACAACATACCCTAACCAGGTCTTTGCACCAGAAACTTCAACACGTTTCTTCTCCCATGTTACCAACATCAGTACATAGTTTCTAGCCTAACACCCAATATCTCAGCTATTGACATTTTGGACTTATCTCCTAAAGTCTTTACACATTCTAACTTCTGAACAGCCCGTATTTATCTAGCATTGGGAATTTGAGGGAATTTAGCCTGGATCAACACATGTAATAGCATCCTTACACTGGTCCCTAACAAAATGCATAAAAGTACTGTGAACAACAGATCAAAGTTGAGATCCTCTTGAAATCTAAGTCAGTGGTCCAAGGGTAAGTAAAACATCAATGATCATTGTAAGTGTCCTGCTCATCTTGAATATTTAATGGACACTAGACACTATTCTAATTATTCTGTATGTACTGACTACATTAAGGCAGGATTTCAGGTGAAGGGCAATATCCCATCATTATCCCATTTTCTAATTGGTAAGACTGACAAATCCAGTAATTGCAGAGCTGGCTTAAGAATCTAGGCAGCTTTACTGCTAAGTTGACACTGCTAACTACTCAGGAGGAGTATGACAAGAATGTCCAGGTAACTGTGACACCAATAGGCCCACTCATCATTGTTTACCCAATTGAATGACAGTCTTGACTAGAGTGTCAATAACATGACGTTCTCAGACATAAAATTTTAAATAAAAATTTTATTAACGTAAAAGTCCTGAAACACAGTGACTACATAAATAAGTACCGTATTTGGGTACATGTCCTGTGAGAAGTGCGAAAGAGTAATACTGTTTTGTTATTCGTGCTTGTTTACATGAGCTAACTGGAAAATGGATAAAACTGCAAAATGGTGCTTATGGTTTTTGCTTTCCCAAGTGTTTATGATACACATAAATGTATAAAAGAACCACATTCATTTTTCTCTACTAACTATAGGCGGTTTGGCCCCTTTCCCTTATGCTCTATATTCTACCCAGCATTAAAACGCTGGAGAAATTCTACATTGACTTAGCACAGATGCCCAGTTCCTGCTTCCCACAGCACTTTAGAAAGGTGAGTTCCTACACTTGGAGGCAGGGGTCTATGTAGGTAGGGGAGCTCTTTAGGTGTTCCCTTGAGGCTAAGCTTTCAGAGAACACCTGGGTGGGAAGGTTTGTGAGTGAATCATCTAGCACGGGAATCACCACCTTCCCTGTGGGTGAATCGTCTAGCACAGGAATCACCACTTTCCTTCAGGACCTGTGATTGATCTCCACACTCTGGAAATCGTGTTTCCTCCAAGAGGGAAGCAGCAGAGGGTTGGCATTGCCCCATCACATCTTCAATAATGTTCAGTGTCTTTGCAGCCCAGGATGCCCTATGCCTCTCTTCTTGGGAGAATGCGTAATTGGCTGGCAGGAAGTTTGTCTCATGAAGTCCTGGCCCCAAAGCCTTCCCTTCTCTGTCAGGTTCTAGTAAAGACCAGACTCTTCATACTTTTTCCTATCATGTTTTCTCACTTAGAATGGGAAATATAGAATTTCTTGATCTTCACATTTCTCAGTACTCATGTGAGCTCATTCATGCTCGGCAGAGGGACAGATCCAGTGGACCTATGATCTTTGCTAGGGAATAGTTATAGTTTTTCCAAAAGGTGATTTCTAAAGCCAAGCCACAGGAAGGAAAATTGATGTTGAGGCATTGGGCTGCAAATGAACATTTTAGAAGTAGTGCTGTTACAATCCCTGCTGCAGCCCATGCTCAAGAATAAGGCAAGGATATTAGGAAGGGTTGGGACAAAGATCTTTGCCAGAATTCTCAACTCTGTGAATGAACAGTAGCACTTAACAGAAGAACTGATGTTGAGAAGCTCGTAAGGATTGAGCCTCTTTGAAAAGTTACATTTCAACTCCTATAATCAAAGTAGGAAATTACCCTTAAAAAGGCTTTTAGAATAAAAGTGTCAACCTAAAGTGTCTGCCTAGGTGACTATTGCCTCAAGAAAATTAGTGAGCATCATTAGCCTATTAACCAGTTAGATTTAGAGCTGTAAAACTAAAACAAAAAATGGACTATTTTATTTTTTATCAGTTATATTCTTCTATTGTCATTTTGTTTGGAATAAATTTAGTTTCTGAGGAGTTCTCCAAATTCTACCTTTATAATGGGGGTGCCATAGGTTCAGATAAGAAAAGAGAAGCAATATTACTAGGCAAAATGAATTTAGCACTTCGAAGGAAACAAGACCCAAAAATGGCATTCTTCACTCTAGGACTATGGCTGATTTCTTAAAACCTGCCTCAAAGGCTTGAGGGCAGAGTTTTTGCATACATTTTTAGTTCGTTTCCCTGGATACCAACAACCTCAAAGGTGTTTAGGAGCCAGAAAGAAAGGCAGTTCCATGTGCTGTGTGTGTGTGTGTGTGTGTGTGTGTGTGTGTGTGTGTGTGTGTGTGTACTTGCGCACGCATGCATGTGTGTGTGTTCGTATGTGTGTACATGAGATATGAGGATAGAAAGTTTTTTTGTCAGTTCTGAGACTAGAACCTAGGGCTCCACATATGCTAGGTATGTGCTCCGTAATCACCTGACTGTTCGACCACCAACTGAATAACATTTTTAAAGTAGGGAAGACACTTGAACATTCAAAAAGTATTTCACACAAATTTGTTTGGCATGATCCAACTCAAACTCAGCAATTTCTCTCTCTCTCTTGTGACTTTCTACATAGAATCCCTAAAAGTGGTTTTCTTTTCTACTTTAACCTGCAAATAAATGTGATTCTCAGAGAAAATAGAGCTGTACCACAAAGTCCTATCCCTCCCCCCAGAAACCATTAAAGACTCCTCTATTCTCTTTACAGGAGATGTTTGAGGGCTGGCACACCGCTGCACACAGAGGAACAAGGTATGCTGTGACTGGATAATTTGACTGAGGTTGACTGTGGGGTTTTGGAGCACTGTTGACTTAGGTAAAGTAAGCCGGCAGTCCAGCTGCAGCTTGGGTTTCCTTGATTGATACTATTCCATCCTGGCTGTTTTGTCTAACAGTGGTCCTTTTCAGGTCTCTCCAGGTACAAAACCTGGACCAAATCTTCCAGTTCTGTTCTGCACACCCGACTTGAGCACATCTGGCTGAGCTGAGCTTCTCCTTCAGCGAAAATCTTCCACTGGTCTAAAAGGCAAACACAGAATGGTCAGGGATGCGTAAGGTTAAACCGGAACTACCTAGGAATGCAACCAGTTCCCATCACTCATTCTCACATCCTTGTAGCCCTCCCTGGACATTTTAAATATGAAAGACAGGTGGTTTCATAAAAAGAAAAGCACCTCCCACAGATACGTTTCTCAGATAGAGACAGGAAATAAGAAATGGAGTTTTCACTTGAATCCATACATTTGAAAGATAGCCCTCAATGAGATGCAACTGTTCTCCCACGAGCAACTCCTAAGTACTATGCTTAGAAGGCTTTTATTAAAGGATTTATTTAGTGTGTTTTTGGGGTGGGGGTGATACATGCATGTGAGTGCAGGTGCCCGCAGGGTTCATTAGTACCAGACCCCTCCTGGAGTAGATGTTGTGAACTATCCTGATGTGGGTACTGGGAACTGTACTTAAATCTTCTCGAAGATCAGTTTACACTCTTTAACTGTCAAACCAAATCCATCCCCAGTGTTTAGAACTTTTATGGTGTACTCGGCATTTATAAAATACAGTCTGCTGGCTTGCCCTATAAGTGGCTCACTTCACACCACGTTTAAAGAAATGGCTGTGGACAGCAATAGCCACTGAATTACTGGATCACAGCTTGCTTTCTTCGGCCCTGTGTAATGGTTTGGGTTACTTGATTATTTATCATTATTTCCCCCTGCTATTCTCTTTCTTTGTCAACAACTCGTCATTTTCTTCTATATCTACATGTCCTTAGGTGTCCTTGGCACCCTGAAATGCCAGCCTATGGCTGCTTCTAGTGTTCCACTCTCATACTGGCACAGCCCTTTCCACTCTTACCTTGGCACTATTGCTTCTATTTGCCTGCTGATTCGCAGTAGAGCCTCAGTTTTCTTTTTATTCTTCTCTTCATGGTGATGAAATCTGGGGAACTCTGAGCCTGAGGTCAGGAAACTCCTTTCCACCCTAAGCCTGATTTGAACCTCTGTGCTTTCCCCACTCACATGAGAATATACTGCCTGCCCATTGAGACTTGACCATCCTGCTTATTTCTCCTTAAATTCTCCCTATTCTTCATGCCTCAGTAGAAATGTAAAAGACAAAGAAAGGCAATATTACCAAAGCCTTACTATGTGTCGGGCTATACAGGCACATTATGCGAACGCATTGGGCTGGGTTCTGCGTCCCCGGGTGACCCCATTGAATCATTTCACTACCACGTTCCTTTAGATTGTACAACGTTTGGGACACACAGTACCTACTTCCATTCCCTATCTGCAATTCTAATCACTATGGGTACAGGTTATATCTAAATCAAGCTTCGAAGTCCTCTGGAGCCTAATCCAGTGGCTTGCTCACAACGCAAACTGTAATGTGTTCTATGGAGAAATAGTTATTTTGAAAGTCATGCCATTGCTCCCTGGCCCCTAATCTCTGTCTCTTTTATCCCTTACTCCCTCATAGGGATTTCCTAACTCCCACATTCAAATTCTCATACTGTTCATTTTAATTTCTATTGCTCTTTCAAAAGACATACAGAAGACCTTACCGATGCCATTTCTAGGTAGTTTTCAGGCATCCTGATCAAAATACATTCCAAGCAGAGGTCCTTTTTCACCAATATCTACTCATTCATTAGTTTTTCCTTGGTGAATGGCATTACTCTCTACCCAGTCTATAAAGTTATTAATACTGGAGCCATTATAAAATAATTCCCTCCTCCCTGTGACACATATCTGTTGACATAGTTTTAGAAATATTTCTCATGGTGATCTATCCTCCCTTGTCTCACAGACCATAGAGTGTGAGAACCTCTTAATTCAGACTTTCAACAACTGTCACTAAATGGTGCACCCCACTCCACACAGCAAATCCCTCTTTCTAAAAGCCAGATGGAAGTATACCATTTACCTGCTTACTCACCTCCAGTGCCGAGCTTTATACCAGAGGTCAAATCTAATGCCTTAGCATTGCAAACAAGGCTCTTCAAAGCATGGATTCACCAAGGTTGGGGCTTCTTAAATGTATTAAAAAGCCCGGAGCACTACATTGATATCATTGTGTTGATCATATTGTGTAGCAACTCCCAATGTTACTTGCTTTGTATGTGCACTTTTCAGTGGCTTCTTCTAAGCCTTGTGACTGCTTTATACCAACTCTTTTCATCTTCATTGCACACTTTGCAGCCTTGATGATCATTCCTCACCCCCACCCACAGTTCTTGTTTGCTCCTGCCTGAATCTTCTCTTAGGCTGCACCTTCACCCTGGACTGATTTCTTGACCTGTTGCCCAGTCACGCCCTTTTCTTTCAAAAAGCACCTCCTCCCCGAAGCCTTCCTCGACTAAGCCCACCTGGCTCTAGTCTCATTGTTCTTTGCAGATTCCCCTGAGCACTTAGGAATTTAACTCCTCGAAGCTATTCTAATTCACACCGAAGAAAGGCCTGTGCCTGTTCTGTCTTGCCCATTAGAAATTCCCTGTGGATAGAAATCTGGTGCTTTTTATTCCATTAGAAGTGCTCCCCACCCATCCCCACCCTAGCGCCCTGCAGAATCTAGTCCCTAAGCTCCATCTAGTGTAGAAAGTGGGAGAGCTACAAGTCTGCTTGAATGCCTAGATGCTTTTAGAGAAACATGAGCACCTAGTGGTAGTTCTGAAAGAGTCAGAGAGCTTTGCTGTGACATAGAACTGATGGGGATTCTTTCTCTGTCTCTCTTCCTCATCCTCAGAGAACATAACCTTCCAGATACTAAGACTTTACAACTATATCATACCTGAAATATTGTAAAGCTTCCTTCTATCCTCTTGTGCCTTGATTTATCAGTTTTACTAAAGACATGTAAGAATCATTGAGCTGAAATAGTTGTATGTGGACTATACCACACTTTTTATTCATGTCAAAGCTTTTCCAGTTTGCACTCAGACACTTTATTGGCTACTTGGTCTTCCAAAAAAGAAATAAAACATTCTTTAATGTTGACACTGAGCATTCTTTATGTTCACTGAGAATTCAGAAGTACTTTATGTATGGCTATACTACATTTAAAAAATAGAGGTGGTTTCCAGCAAAGAATAAAAGGAGGTACCACTTACTCATGGTGGTTCGAGTCACCAGCTTGAAATGATGGAGCTCCCCAAACATCTCCTTGGAAATCTTCTCAATGTTGAAGTGCTGGAGAATGCCTAGGACCAAGCACAAAGGAGAACAGGTGATGAAATATTTTCTATCACTTTTTGGAAGCAAAGACCCTCTTTTCTGCCCAGGCTGAGCAGAATCTCATTACTGGGTCTTAGGAGTATTGAGCTAGGCTGTAATGTATAACCAGGAACTTGGACAGTTTAGGGATTTTAATTGACTCCATTTGTTTCCTTGGCACACTGGTCTTTCTTTAGCTTCCCCTGGGACTGGAGATAAGGAAGGTAGTACTTCTGACCATGGGACTCCTGCCTACCAAAAGCATGAGCACTGGTTGGAGCTTCTGTAGCCAGAGGCAGTATTAGAAATTTTGCCTTTGGCCATAATTTGGGTAGACAAGTTCTTGCCAAACCACTAGGCTGCCCTCATGGCTAAATAATAAAAAGCCAGTAGCAGGATCACAGGCATATTATTTGCATAAATGGAGAAGCTACCCCCATTCCTGAATTCACACAGAAGAGCCAATTTTTCCTTTGGGAAATAGTCATAATTACTGTAGGCTTCTTCTCCCAACAAACAAAACCTAAACAAATGGTAAGGGGTAGAGTTCTGAGGCATCAGCCCACAGTTTCAACTTTGCATACATAGTTTCTATTAGACGCAAGTAAATAGCTGAAGCCAGCCAAGAAGTTAAGAAGCAACATGTCACCAGCTCCCCTGAACTCAGGGGTCAACAGCAAAGAAAGGAGACAGAACTTGGGTTTTGCAGTGTCCACGAAGCATAAAGCCCCTTTCAGTATAAGTAGAGGTTACTGACATGTTCTACTGGCAAATTGTGAGCCACGTGTATGTTAGTGGGGTAAAGGATATGTGGCTGGCATCACTGCTTGAGAAACCAGGAGGCCAGTTCTTAGTCCCAGGTGACTAGTAAACAGACATGCCATGAAATTAAAGGTAGAAAATCAGCATTGCTAGCTATAAAGGCAAAAGCAACACAACTGACAGGTATATGTGCATCCTATCATGCTTTCTAATGGATGGGGAGAAAAGGCAAGGTTGTTGGGGGAAAAAAGGAAAGAGAAAATATGCAGTAAAAATTATAGCAGTAGTTCTTAAAGTGGGATCCAAGTACCACTTGCGTTAGTATCACAAGTTTCTGCCTTAATCAGGAAATTTTTATAATGTATCCAAGGCCTACTATAGTCTCATCTCTAGAGAAAGACTAGCTAGCATCACCTTAGTACAATTCTGTGCAGGATGCTGAAGCATATACATATTTGAACATTGGTTATTATTGTTGCTTTTTTGAGATAGGAGTTTACTTTGTAGCTCTCCCTGACTGACTTAGGACTGTGTAGATCATGCTGCCCTTGAATTTACAGAGATCCACTTGCCTTTGCCTCTCAAGTAATAAGGTTAAAGGTACATGCCACTATTCCTGGATATTTGAATACTCTTGAGCCTTGGAAAGGAGGTAGGTTTGACAGATAAAGGATATATCTTATTGTCCAAGTAAAATCTTAGGCTTACCCTTAGATTCCAGAAAACCTTGACCTAGATCAGCACTAGTTTTGTCTATACAGCATGGCGGTGTGAATAGATAGATGTAGGAGCACATTGAGTATTAAAAAGAATATTGGTTTATTGGTTGTTGTGGAGGCTTCTGTGAAGAATTGGAAAGGCAACTGGATATCATGACAGGATTGTTTTGAGTTAGACTATAATCTTTTCAGTGTGTGTGTGTGTGTGTGTGTGTGTGTGTGTGTGTGTGTGTGTGTGTGTGTGTGTGTGTGTAGGCACTTGTGTACCACACCACACCACACATGTGAGTGTCAGAGGATAATTTACTTGTGGGATTCAGTCCCACCACGTGACTTCAGGGATGGAACTAAATTCATCAGGCTTGTCACCGAAACTTCTTTACACAGTGAGCCCAAGACCATAATCTTTTTGAAAGTAGGAAGGATGTTTTAAATTTGTCTTAATCCAGAGTGCATGGTGTAATTCCACAGACAGAATTTCACACTGGAAGGATGGGTTCTCCTGTTTCTTGAGCCTTGTATTGGAAAGGTAGCCTGCAAGTTTATTAGTTTACAATGTTGGCTACAGATTAGAACCACTTTGAGGACTTAAGGAAATATACTGATTGATGCACGTGCCTTGCTCAGAACAACAAAATAAACTCTGGTGGTAGAGCTTAGGTATTTGATATAAAAATAGAACCAAGGCAAAATAAAGCAAATTGGCTCAATGATTATGATATGCATCCAGAAAGAGAAAAACAGGATGTGCTCTTCCTTATACAGATTCTACCTTCTAATTTGTACATATATGCATTTTTTGTGTGAGAGTAAGCATGTGTGTTGATGTTGGGAAGCTAGAAGAAAAAAGGCTTTAAGGGAGAGATATACGGAGTGTAATAGCATTTAATATGAAAGCGGAAGGGGAAATACCAGGAGCGAAGGAGTCTGTCGAAGCTTGTTAAGGAAATGGGAAGGGTCAAACAAAATAACGAACTAACAAACTATGTATGAGAACCTGCTACTTTACAACCTAACTAAAACTTAAAAATGAAATTAGAAAAGATATGTTGGTCAAAGTTGAACTACATGCTTTTCTCCTTAGAAGTGATAAAAATGAAAATAGTAGAATAAGATGTATAGGAGAGAATGTATCTGTTATTGAAAAATTGAATGAAAGCAAAAGCCTTTGTTACCAGAAGAAGAAAGAGTCCCTCCTTCGGATTTTGGTGCTGTGAAAAAGAGAACCTTGGGAGTCTGAAGAGTTAATTGTTAATCTTTAGCACAGGCTGTGTTAAATTTGAAAGTATAATATCTAGCTAGACATCTGCCAGTTTCTAAGCAACAGGATAACTTCTGACCCAAACATAGGAACATGTTGAAGCAAAATTAAGGTGACTCCTCCTTTCTCGGCTATACTTAAAAACACAAACTCAGTGCTGTTTTGCTCACCCTTTCGAATAGTCCAAACGTGAACCTCTACTTGAGGTGGTTTCTCGGTCTCCAGTGCTACTTTTCTGGTTGTCTCTCCATCCTCCACGAGCACAGCCTCATATACAGGCATGGTTTCTTCTCCACAAAAGGAACCTTTGCTGTCAAAGTTTTGACTTGGAGGTTCTTCTGGAACCAGGAAGCAAGTAGAGGTTTGGCATAGATTTTTTTTAAAAACTAGAAATGAATTTCTGTGTTTAGCCTAAAATCGCTGACACTGATCAGGAGTAAACAATCAACAGGAACATTTTTACAGAACCGAGGTTTCCAGATTTACCTCACTAACTCAGCTCCAGCTGATCTGTTAGCAGCCATCAAATCACTGAGACACATTTAACCTCTCATGAGTTCAAGTGATGACAGAATCTGTGGCTGTGTAGGGTATACCCACACACTGAGCTGGATCTCCCTACAACAGTCACTGAGAGAAGTGGACTCCAGTGAAGAGGAATACTTTAGCCAGGTATACATTTTTTAGGTACTTAAGGGGGAATTGAATTTTCCATACCAGAGTAAAATCGTGTTCTGTCCAGCCCCATGTTGCTAAGAGAGGCCCAGGAAACAGGCTGACAGAGGGCTTTGGATAGCTTCTCTGACATCATTTCTGTATACTTAGAAAACACTCATGACACTCACTTATGTGCATATACTTGCCCAACATATCCATCCAAATTGGCTTGACATTTCTGAATGCTCTTTGATTTGTTTGTAAGAGGAATGATAATACCGGATCAGCACCAGTGCCAAAATCTAGATGTCAGATTAGTCATGTGTATGCTATGTCAAAGGAACGGTTGGGAGATACACAAAAAATTGGTCAAATCCACCATCTGTGTGTGGATCATATCCTATGTCTACCAAACAGTTGAACTTCAGCTCCCAGGAATAAAGAAAGTCACCAGCCCCATAATACTTGACATTTCACACGATACTGCCCTTTGCCCAAGCCACATATCAAAAAATATGTGTTCCTCTGGTTGATTATTAGTAAGTTGTTCCTTTGTTAGGTGTGTATTCAAAGTGTATGACTCAAATAACAATGAAGAAAAAACCTTACACACCATAAAAACTTTGAGACTGTATGGAAGACATCTATCAGAATAGCTGAACTGTCACTGATGAAACCACTTAAGGGTTGAATGCTTGGGGCATCTGTGGTTCACGTTGACTGTTGTCTAATCAGACAGATTGGACTGGACATTGTGATCAAATTGCTATTGTATGTCTCTTTTGGACTCGATTTTCTTCTATACCTCCACCTCCCACCATTTGGCACTGGAAAGACAAAACCACTGTGATCTCTTGACAGTTCCAATTTGGATCGTTCACTTTGTGGATTATCCTTAGAAGCAAGCTTCCTTTCTCCCTGTCTCTTTCTTTTTAGCCATTTGATTACTTGGCAGGCAAGGTTTTTTTTTTTTTTTTTTTTTTTTTTTTTTTTTGGTGATGTTAGATAATTAAGGTCTGTGTGCTCTCAGTTTTCAGTGGAAGGAAGGGGACTTCTAGGAATTCAATTGTCACCTTTACAAGGAGGACTGAGTTTATCATAATTTGGCTATGAATGTAACTGACACACGTAACCCAACCCATGATGTCACTAGAAGTCATATGCTCAAAGTTTTCTCAGTATCCAAACGAGTCATTTAGAAGCACCAACCGCTCCTGAGATCTGCACTTACACAACTGAAGAAATTCACAAACCACAAACCCCAGTAGCAACTCAGCCCAAGTTGAAACTGGAAGACCCTAAAAGAGGCAAATTTTGTCCTTAGACAGATGTATTCGAGAACATCTTGCACTTTTCACACTTGCCATGTCAAGGCACCTCACCTCCATGCTTGTCTACTCTCATCTCCTTCTCAGCGAACCGTGCCACAATTGGAGTGATTGCTGGCCATGTCCATTCCCCATGAGAACACTATCCTGCGCCATCTAGAACTAAGAAACTTAGATACCATTATTTTGGGAGGTGGTGATGACAGATAAAGATGTGTTATCTCAGATCAGGGAAGTTTTTGTGTCATGACAAGGGCATTTAAGGATCAAATCCAAAAGAAGTGTGTAAAGAATTCCGGGTATCAGGGCAGCAGGACCTGGGGTATGGGAAGTGAGTTGGGAAACCTGTAGGAGGTGTATGTCTTAGTCAATCCAGGAGGTGGATATGGACATGAACAGGAAGGCTGGCCTCTGGCAGAGCCATAGAAGAGAGGCAGAACTTACATCATTTACCTTGCTTGGCCCGTGTTTGTTGCTGATGGAGCCTGCTATCATTTGTTAGGATGAAATGTTAGGCTTGGTCACCAGTGAACTTCATTTCTTTCTTCCCTACCAAAACAATATTCTTTTTCTTTCGCTGCTTTGTCCATTGTTCTCTAGATCATGTGCCATTAATTTAAGAGGTCCCTGGTGGTATGTTATTTCTGTTTGTGGACCCTTGCCTGTCATCCAGGAGTCTATTTGAACATCACATTTTCAGAGAAGCCTTCCCTGACTACTGTCTTGAAAACACTTTTTTCCCCACTATTCACCATCTCCTGATCTTGCGCCATTTCCCCTCACAGTCCCCATCACCTGCTAAAATTATGTTTTTGATTTGGTTTCACTGTGTTTCTTCTCCATAACAAAGCAAGAACCAGGCCATAGCCTTTGCCTGTCTTGTTCACTCCTTATTCTTCAGTGTTTGTATTTCCATGCAGTAGACACTTAACATGTGTTTTTTAAGGTGATCACAAGACATACTCCTTAATGCTTTGCCAGTGCTGAATTTCTGTACAGGTGCCTGGCCATGCAGACAGTGTCTCTTGGGCAATATGATCCCTAGGAGTGATTTAAAGTGCACAAACCCAGGTCTGGCTCAGAGAGAGAAAAGTACATAGAATGAGCTTGGAACTCTCTCTTTCCATGATGCCGATGGATATGCTATCTGAACATATCCAATTAGGATGGAAAACAGTAAAAATAGTTCGTCAGGGGAAACAAAATTCAGTCAGTCAGATTGTATAATATATTGACAATTGGAATTCTGGAAGGTGGTTTTTAAAACAACAACTTTTATTATGTTTTCAAGTGATGAAAGTATTACATGTTTGTTATTGAAATTTTTAAAAATACAAGTGAAAGAAGAAAATAGGAATACTTCATAAGTCAGTTATTCAAAGATGATCTCTGTAAACATTCTGTCATAGCCCCTTCCAGGCTTTAAAAAAATCTAAACACAGACAAACTCTTTCTTAAACACAAAATTAAGTATAATACACTTATTTTTGTAGCTTGCTTTTTAACTTAGTATTTCCACATCAGCAGTCTTGGTCTACAATGATTTTAATGCCTGTATAATTTTCCACAGTGTACTTATACCATAATTTAGCCATTCCCTTATGAGTGAATTTTCTGATCATTGTCAAGTTTTCATTATTATAAATAACACTGCACCAAAAATCCTGGCTTTTAGACCTTTATGTGTCTCCATTTACTTTCTCAGAGGTGGAATTGCTTATCGGGATGTTTTAAAAACACAGCCAACCTGAGAGGGAAATTATTTTTTAAACTAATGCATGCTCAGTTCCAATTTTCTCCTTTCATTTCAAATACTGATATGAATAAAATCCTAAGCACAGTGTGAAATCAGATTTTTTTGTCTGAAAATAAAAGAATCAAATTGGAATACCTTATCTTCAGTATTAAGGTAATTATTGATTTTTTTATCATAGATTATCCTTTAAGTTGGATATGAATATGTTGGATATTCGGCCCAAGAAATTGGGGATTTCAACTGACATAAAGATTTATGACTTTGAAGTGACAATAAGTCACCATGTTTGGGTGGCCCTGATATCCATATCATTTCTAGAATATGCTCCCTGCCTACCCCTAATAAGCATGCTCCCACCTGAATTTTAGATGCTAAGTTCTCTACTATTGGTTATCTCTTGTCCTTTATATATCCACATCCTGTCCCTGTGACTTTCACCATGGAAGATGAAGGCCATTAGAGTTACCTTATATCATCCCTTCCCAAACTATACTATACTTCAAGTAGAATCACTTGATGATCTTAACTGTTGGTTTGGATGTAGAACAGGCAGAGGCCTGGGAGTCAGTTTTTATAATTATCTCCTAGGTACTGCTGTGCCACCAACCACATCTTTCAAGGACAAGACCATGAGCCACTGTGAGCAGACAGAAATTGTCCTGAAACTTTTCTGTATATCAAAGGAGCCCGAGGAACGAAAAAGGGGGTCCAAACCCATGCCACAATTCAAATTGATTAGATTGCAAGCTCTGGAGATGAGGCACAGGTATTATTAGAAACCCCCTGGGTTTTTCCAATGTACAGACAATTTCCAGAATCATTGGCTCACATGAAGATACTCATGTATTGAATGCGTGTTTGCCTGCTAGGCAGGAACTGTGCTTAATGGAAGGGATACATGATCTATCTGCATTTAAAAAAAAGTGTTTGTTTTCTACTTGTATTTACATAAATTCTTTTCAGAAGGCCTAAGAAATGATAAATTCATGTGCCTTTGAATGGCTAATTCACTGATAGTGGGATTCTGGAATTGAGGGGTGGTGGTGGTGGCTGTAGGAAGTCACTTGCTTTAACCATCTCAATTTGAAGAAAAAGAAATGGAGGCTCATAAAGGTGAAGGTGCTTGTTCTAGATCACACAGGAAAGCTGTAGCAAGCCAAAGTTACAATGCCAATACAATAGATGGTAATTTTTTATTTAGCTCATGTCTTAAAAACCACCATTTTAATAATTTGTGTTTAGAATAGATGAGTAACATTTTCAAGTAGAAAAGACAATGGGCTGGAAGTGACCTGGGTTTGACATCTTCATTGTATTCTCAATTAGTTTCACGACTCCGGGAAAGTCAGTTTATACACTTTACTGTTCTTGTCATTAACGAAGGAGTAATATAAGATTTTAGTGTTGGAAGGTGGTAAAGGGGAGATAGAAGTTAGATAATAGATCCTAAGATACCAATAGAATGAATTATTTCTATAGCACAGTGGAGTTACCATAACAACAAAACCAATTGATGACAAAATTTAAAATGACTAGAAGAGTCTAGTGTTTAAGATCAGAGAAGAGAGAATGATAATTATCCTGATTTGATAATTATACCATATAAATGTTGAATTAACGTACTGTACCCCCATAAATATATACAGATGCCATGTCTCAAAAATTTTAAAAATAAATTGCAAATTAAAATATAATTATGGAGCACAGTAATAAACTTTTTAATTTTTCAAATGGGGTTTGATACATATGGATTTGATGTATTTTCAAGGTCATATAATGACCTTAGATTTGGATCAGAACCTAATTTCTCTCCACTGTAACTCATGCATATCTCATCTGTAAAAGAGAACTGGATTATGTCTTGAAGTGAGTTAGTCAGTGATTTAAAACGTGAACGATGTGACTTTCCCTAAAACAGTGATAATGGTCTGCAACAGTAAATGCTCGAATTTAGAAAAGCCAGAACGAGTTAAGCAATTTGGCATGTGTTTGAGGTTGTAGACAAAAGAAACTCTGAGTAGTTAATTCCTTCAAAGCAACCATCAGTGTCTCAGAAGAGGAAAGGATGAAGTTCATTCTTGCTAGAACTATTATCGTTAGAACTATATGACAGGTCATTTATAGCTGTGATGCACAAAGAAGACTGAATAGGACTACGTATGAATCTCATTCAACCAAAGGCAGGGCCTCCAGCCAATGCACCTTTTGCCTTTTTACCTGGGCACACCTTGCAGCACTTTCCATCTAATTTTTGAGGATACTTGCAGGGGTATCGATTGGGGCAGTGGATTTTCTTACATTCTTGCTTGGTGACATTACAAGTGCATAGAACACATTCCACAATGCCAAAAGCTCGTAGATTTGGATGCCAGGATTCTCCGTGAGAATAGGTCTTTCCATTGGAAACACACACTGGAAGAGAAAACAGGAGTAGAGAGTGAAGACGAATTACTAGGTTTAGAGCACTACTCACATATTCTTAAAAATGTCCAACATCCTTTGTTCTGGGCAAGAAGGTGCATTTACAGGGATAGTCTCCTACCATAGCACTGTCTGAGTCTATGTGCATCTGCAGCAGCCTCTGGATGCTTATGAATAGTCTGAATAATAGTGTGCAAACTGCAAATAGTTTTTCAATGGGGCTATGTAAGGAATGAATACATTAAAATGGAGTTCTATTTGTCTTGAACATCTGACAAAGAATCTTAAGTAGAATGTAGTATTTTAATATCTTGAGTGCCACAGAAAATGTGTGTGGTTTAAATAGTCGGACTTCTGGGTATTTCCCAAAGAGATTTGCTATCTAGGAGGGCTAGAAGCAAAAAATACTTCTCTTTCCAAAGGGCCAATTTCGTGTAAATACTGAATCAAATCTAGTCAGAATATCAAATGTTATGAGGAGTTAACTTACTCATAGAGATGGATGGGCATCAGGTTCAATATTGCCAAAATATGTTTTGGTACAGGAAGAGTGATGGTAAGACAAGACTGAGAGGAAAAGACCACGCATGTGTCAGGTAACTTGTGAGGTGGTGACATTTTGTCTTTAATCTCTAGAGATTTTTCAAAGTTTCCCATTGGTAGCTATGGTAGAAATGTGGCTATAGCAAGTAAGTATTTGCCTTACAGACAGATATCTTTTGCCTCTGAGGCAGTTGTTGAGGGGAAGTATAGTCATTAACTCAAAGTTTTCTGAAATACCTTGAAAGAGCATGCATCTGGGCTATAGGCAGAGGGAATATATTTAGGAAAAGGGACAAAGAACATCGTTCCATGTATGTCAGCCTTTTGGAGCTACGTTTCAGGAAAATAAATGGACAGGCAGTGATGTGAATGGAGATGTCTGAGAATGGATCTTCTCCATTTCTAAAAAGGCAGAGACTGTGGGTAGAGCAAGCAGTATTTGGGTCTGGGTGTGTCTTTTATTATTTCCATCACCTCATCACACCCAAGGAGACCTGTCGGCATCTTGATCAACGTTATCTCTAGGGTAGGGTGGATTGCTTTGGGCAGGGCTGGGGGAAGACATATTCCCAGATGGGGCGTTTCTAGGAACTGACTGATTTGGCTGCAACACAGACTCAGGATGAATCACTGGGCTATTTCTTTCTCATCAAGTCCACTGGGTTACATTAAAGAATATGAACGATGTTGACTGTCTTTTATTGTACTTTGCAGGAACTAGCTGAGTACTGGGCCCTCTAACAGGTCAATCTGTGTAAAGATTTCCAAGAACCTAAGCTGGAGAAGATCCCAGTGCACAGCGATTCTCAATAGATAGTAAAGAGTGAGGCCCAGGGCTATGAACGGAATCACAGAAATCCGACAGGATGTATTGCTCTTTTTCTCCGCCCTTATCTCTTCTCTCACCTTCTGACACAGTAACATGGTTTCCTAGAACATTTTGTAAATGGGTACAGAGTTGACTTTAAGTACATTTTGGCAGGATTCAAGTTTCAAATGGAGGAGCCTTGGTTTTCTTTTGTTATTTTTAACAAAGGTCTAAGAGCGTGCACCTCAGTCATTATGGAGAGAGCTCAGGTGAAGTGTGATCCTTACTCAGGGAACACAGGGCAGATAACACTCTTAAAGAGTTCAATAGCTGGGTTGAGGATTTAGATCAGTGGTAGGCGCTTGCCTAGGAAGCATAAGGCCCTGAGTTCGGTCCCCAGCTCGAAAAAAAAAAAAAAAAAAAAGAGTTCAATAGCTAAAAGTGTTGTCTTCCTTCTAAACCTTTGGACAATGGGAACAGTCCAGACTGAGCAGAATCCCACACTCTGCAGTGGAAGAAACTGTAGCCTTAGAAGGGAAAGCTGCCTCCTCCCACCGACAAAATTCCAGAAGACGATTTTGAATCATCCAGCTGGGGTTTGGGCGTTAAGGTGAAGACAAGAGTTTCTTCAGTGAACTCTAACAGAAAGGTCAAAAGAGAAGGGCTGTATCCAAATAAATGTGTCAGATAAAGAAATTCGAAGCAGCCAGGGCTTTTGTAGGACACCAAGGCTGTCAGGGATGAGCTTCTATTGTGAAAAATGAAGAGTTCTTAGGGAAATTATGTTATATGAGGCTTTCAAAGTCTATTTTTGTCCTCAATCATTTTTTTTAAGGTTTGCAATACTTCCAGAGGCAAAGGGAATCTACTGGGGGTAATTTAGGATTGAAAACTCCAACTGTATTTTTACCTAACTCCTCTTCCTTCCATAATGTTGAATCAGAAAGCCTTGCAACTTAAAGGCTATACATTTCAAATCAAACACATGCCAATAATGCATATTTTAACTATTGTTAGAAATTAATATACATATTAATAACTACTGTTTTATTAAATTGCATTTGGAGTTTTCTCTTTAGCCTGTAGATTTAAAAAGTGATATTTTATGTATAATCTGAAATTTATATCTAACTAGGAACAGATGTGATGAACTAGCTTTGGCTTGACCATCTCTTTTGGGCTTTATCCTAGGACTTCTTTGTAATAGATTGTTTTCCCCCTGTTATTCATTCATTTGGTTTAATAATTTACTTTTATCCTGTTCAAAGAATTGCCTTTTGATTTATTTTTCTCTCTAAAGAAAAGAAAACATGCTTGTGGTTATGCAAAAAGGAACCAGTTGGGCTTTGGTTCCAAAAAAAACTGATTGACAGGCTACTTAAACTCAGAATCAGTCAATATTTATGCCTTTCTCTTCTTCTCACCTCCACATTTGGATATGGGGTACTTGAGGCAGGAGGGGAGAAAAATGGACCAATGAACATATATGGATTCTTATGCAACCAGACTCATGGCTGAGTGGACTACAGTGTTAACCTGCTCAGGGGTCCTGGTGCTCAGTTTCGTGGTTTCTGGACATCTCACTGGCCCGCTCAATTGGAAGCATGATCCTCATTAGCAAATCTCTAAGATTGGATCCAGGAATATTTAATAAGAGTCCCAGGAGAAAAGCTTAACACTTAACTCTTAACGTTTAACACTTAACTATTGAGAAGAGTTTCAGATGTGTTTGGCACTGATTAGTTTTGAATGTTGGGTGTCCTGTTTGTTGAAAAAGTAGATTTTTTTTCCAAATGACCTCCAACTCCCAGAGGCAATGGAGAAAGTGTTAGAGGCTCCCTCATAAGCACAAAGGGTACTTGTGTACACCACTCTGGGTGCATATGGGGAAAGTGCTACAAGTCACCCCCAGTCACTTGTTCATAACCACTTTGCAGACTTCATATTAGGTGATCCACATGTAAGTATGTAAGTTTTTTAAATTGGATAAAGCTCTGTGTCCCAGGTTCATTCTCTAAAGATAAGGCATGCTGAAGAGGTTACCCCTTACCTTGTCCATGTTTGTGCTTGTTATTGATGACGATCTGCACAATGGTCCCTGATGCTTGCTGAGAATCAATGACAGCTCCCCGGTGACTTCTGCTCCCAGAAAAGCGGGGAAGACCTCCGGCTTGTCTGCTTGGTGGAGGATCGTAGGGGGAACGGAGGTAAGAATGTCTCTATAAAGGACAAGAAAAAAAGTTCAAAACAAATGTCAACAATGAGAGGGCAGGCATTGAGTTCTATACGGCAGCAAAAATTCAATGGCTTTGATTTTTAACAACAGAGGTAAGGATGCCACGGTGTGAAAGCAGCACAGACAGTTTGCTGAGGTTTTCCTCTCTCCTTTGTAGATGGTGCTACATTCACAGAGAAACTCCTGGGGAAGAAAGCAGCCCCAAAGCCTAACGGGCCTTCTTGCTAAGAGACTCATGTTTCCCTGTTTAAGACTTAGTCTGCAATACAAGTGAGAAGGTAACAGGTCACAGAAAAAAGTCCAAAGTGGTGTTTAAATTATGAGGCGAGATGTTTGTTGGGGAGGGTTTGTGACCTGGGCCATGAACAGTGGGTAGACTCTTCTTTTTTTTAAACAGGCAGTTTGTGGGGAATATTCCAGGCAGAAGTTTCCAAATTGAGAAGGTGTAGCAAAGAACATAGAGTCCTTAAAAGGGAACAGTTGAAGGATAACATTCCAAAAGGGGGTTGGAGCCAGATCATGGAGGACTTTAAATGACAAGCTAAGGGGTAAGTGCTTTATTTGGTAAATGATAGAGGCGGGAGTGTAGAGGCCTTTGAGGGATTTTTTTCTTAAGTCCAGAAATGACTTAACGAAAAGTTTGTTTCAAAGCACTGAACCCTGTTATGCGTAAGTGAACTGGGGAAGAGGAGAACCTGGGAGTCAAAAAGGGTCTCGACAACGCATCCTGAGTGTGGAAACGCAGGCAATGTAGAGATCACACAGCAGAGCACTTCACTGATACAGGAGAGTTGTGGGATCCAAGTTCTACAGAGTCAAGGACATTGACTGCTGTATCTCTGGTGTCGAGAACAGTGTGTAATATCTAGACTGTATGCATCCATAGCTGTTCAGTGAATAAAAGTATTTTCCCAAAAGGAGTGCATAGTCTTTTGGTACTGATATAGTAACCATCACTCTTTTAGCAAGAGTCCAAGGCTCGATAAGCTCAACTAGTCTCCTTCTCTTTCTCTGGAGCTGAAGTAGAGTGCAGGCAGAAAGCGATGGCTTAAATAAAATGGAGCGTTAAGGATTAGAGCATTAATATGCACTGTTGTAGAGACGTGTGTTATGAGTAAAGAAGGGAAAGTCCATGAAAGGGTTTCACAGGCAGTAAAAAAAGGAAGATCCTTATATTCACTGATAGAGAAAACAAAATTAGATAGTTAGGAAATCCTTTGACCACACCTTCCATGAGACAAATTTATTTTGCTATGTATCATAAGCACATCTTTTGAAAAAATTTGCTTTGGGAAAAGGGAAAAGCGAACAGAAACTGGAATAAAAGGACTCCTTTGGACTTCTGACAAAAAAATATTATCCTCTATATCTACGAGTTTACTCTGGTACATTGCATAGCAGTTCACACAAACAAGAACTTGCTCCAGTTTGGTATCATGCACACGGATGGGATTCTTAGGGCCAATATTTCTCCTTCCCACAATGGTTTATATGTCTCTTTCTGCCATAATCGGTTGCATTTCACAAAGGCCATTACAGGCTGTTCTTTCCCTCCTGTTGTTTGTCAACATTTTGCCAAGGAAACATGAAGAAGCAAGTCTGAGTGGTGGGTGATCCACTGCTGCCGAAAGAAAGGTGTTCAACAGCGATACAATTAGAGAGGGTCCGTGAGTGACCTGGGAAAAGTTGCAAGTACATGATGTCCTCTGATTTACAATGGCAAGCAAAAAATGCAAAACTGTTTTTTAGCACTGAGGAGTAGTATGGGCAAAGGTTGCAACCCAGGAACAAAGCCAGAAGCATCGATGTTTTGAGCAGAGGGCCTATTGTAGACTGCTTGGCCACACACATTCATCTGAAGTCGGAAATGTCTTCACAGTCTTGTCTACACACTTGGCCCTTGCCTGGTGCTAGTTTTTGGAGAGATTATGGAACTTTTAAGATGTGAGATCTGTCTGTTTGAGATGGGTCACTAGACATGGCTCTTGTTCAAGTCCAGTTCTCTCCATCTTGCTGTGACCAGGCCCTGTGAAGAGCTCCAATCACTGTCCCAATACTACAAATTGATCCACTCAAGCCACCATGCCTTCTCTACCATGAGAGACTTATTTGTCCTGAGACTTCGTGTCAATCTTTCCTCCTACGTAGCTTCTGTCCACTATTTGTCACAGCATAAAGAGAACTAATCTGTCTTGTCAGTCTTTTATTTTGCAGGCAGTGAATCGGAGGACAGAAAGTAATGAAAATATGTTCAGAATACCAGGTTGAGGTTTTGAGGATAGAGTCGGAGTGGGAGTATTTCGAAAAGAGATAGGAAGAAAGAGGAAGTAGAAAGAGGAGAGAGAGGAATGAATAAAAGGTATTCCAAGCAGAAAGACTTTCAGCGATGTGTCTAGAACAACCTTTACAAACAGAACTCTACTGACTGCATGTAAAAGCTTATCCAAGGAGCTGTAAAAAAAATGCCAGGAACTGGTTGTCACTGCTAGAGTTTCTGATATAACTTGTCTGAGGTTAGGCCTGGGCATCAGGAATTTTAGGATTTCTACAGATGCTCTAATGTGAACACAAGGTAGGGAATCATAAACATAAAGGGTTTTCATTTGGGGCAAGAGGTAGGGGGTGATGGTGTGTGAATGTTTTTACTTTTTATAATCTTTGATACTATATTATAATTGTAGCATTTCTCCCTTTGCTTCCCTCCCTCCAACCTTTCATTGCTTTCTTTCACATTTCTAGGCTCTGTTTTCATTTATTGTTATTGCATGCAAATATACATATATTTTCCTAAATATAACCTTCACGGTTTGTAGAACGGCTGTTTTGGAGTCTGTCCTCTGACCAAATAAAAAAAGTTCAGGAGCCAGTCTGACCTCGTAAATTGGAGCAAAGAAGAAAAGGCATCAAGACCTTGGACTTGTAAGTGAAATTGGAGCTTATCTTTAAAAATAGTTGTAAAAAGGCTGCTTGGGAGGAGAAGAAAGGCAAAAAATGTTTGCTAGAAATATGATGTTTTTCCTCAGTATTTTGGTACTTCTGACTTACTAACTTGAAGGTCTAAAGACACTGTTTTACTTTTGAGGTCCATCTAGAAGAATTTTTTTTCCCATTTAGAATGAGCTTCTCTACTGCAGATGCTCTTCCAGCAACGCCTTCTTTCCTTGCTCTTGTGTTTAAAGTATGAGGAGTTTCCATGGTCTCATGCATATAAAGAAACTAAAAGGTATATTGAGTGCAGAGTGTGTTACCAGGGGAAAGTAGTAAGGAGGAAGGTGTGGGGCAAAGATGAGCCCTAAGTCTTCCTTAGACAGCAGGAAGAAGATCTGACACACTACTGATAATATACAACAGTGACGATATACACACTGCACTCATCTAGGAGAAAGAATTTTGAAAGCTTTGACTACAGATTACAAACGAGGAGACAGATATGTTTAACATGATTTAAACATGTAACAGTGCATACATTATTGAAATATTGCAGGGTACTCCAGTAACTGATAAAATGTTATGTATTAGTGAATTTTTAAAGAAAGGATAATGGTGTGGGGGTACTGAAGTGATGGCTCCTCAGTTAAGAAAATATATTGCTTTTGCAGAGCATCTAATTTTGGCTTCACAGAACCCATGTTTGGTGGCTCATAAACATCTGTAACTTCAGGTCTATCTCTGATAACCTCTTCTGGCTTCTATGGGTATAGCACTTAGGTGCATGTACCTTCCCGTATGTATGTATGCATGTATGTATGTATGTATGTATGTATGTATGTATGAATGTATGCATATAATGTGCTTATAAATACACACATAATTGAAACTACAAATAAAATCTTTAAAATAGGATGATTTTATTGGTAGAAATGTAAAGCCTTAAGGTCCAAAAAGAATTTTCAATGGGCATCTTTGGTTCTAAATGTTTTCTTATGGATTTGTGAGATAATACCATTGAATATAACTGGGCAAAGGATACATAGGATTTTTCCATATTATCTTTTATAATTGCAAGTATAGTGATCTGAAACTATAAAAGAAATTTTGGTTTGAAAGGTGTCTTCAGAATGTATGCAGCCCACATAATCAAAATCATTATATCCTAATCACTGTCAACCAACAGTCCCTAGCTAGAAGAACTTTTTGGCCAATGTCTTTCCCAAAACATTTAAAAAAATTTTAATTAGATTTATTATAAGAATTAAAAAATAAGAGCATCTTACACTGAAATTAAAGAAGCCCAAAGTCTATACCTTTCAGTAAATTTATAGACAATTAGAATGGACAAATTGACATTTTTCCCTGACAATGTGACTGACTGTAGGAGGAAAAGTGTGGCAGCCTCTGCATAAACACCAGAGGCCACTCAGCCACAAAAGCATCTCCTTTGGGGGTACCTAATTGAGGACTGCCTGAGAAACAAAGGATTGCTGACACAGACAATGTCAGCCAATCAGGAACTGCTGTTTAGAATACATGCTTTCTTGGGACCAATGGGGTATGGGTGGAGGGTATTAAAGGAGCTTGCAGCAGCTTTTAGATCCTAGAGTCTATACTGTTGATTCACTGCCATCTCACCTCCAACCCCCAAGGGCAAGTTGGGGTTAGGGCAGCGGGCACTCCAAGGTACACATAGCAACTGACACATAGATTTTTATCTATTTCATATTGCTTCTATAAAGTATTAGGCAGTTTTATGTCAAGTAGACACAAGCTAGGGTCACTGGAGATGACGGAACGTCAACTGAAAAAACTACCTCCATAAGATCAGGATGTACACATGCCTACAGGGTATTTTATTGACTAGTGATTGATGGGGAATGGCCCAGCCCATTGTGGATGATGCTATCCCTGGGATGTTGCTTCTGGGTTCTATAAGAAAACAGATTGAGCAAGCCATGAGGAACAAGCCAGTAAGCAGCATCTCTCCATGGTCTCTGCATCAGGTCTAGACTCCAGGTTGCTGGCCTGTCTAAGTTCTAGCCTTGACTCACTTCATTGATGGACTGTTACCTGGAAGTGTGTAAGTGAAATAAAACCTTTCATCAACAAAATTGCTTTGGTCGTGGTGCTTCATTATACCAATGGAAACCCCCAATTAAGGCATATACCCAACTTTGCACTAGCCTGATTGTAAATTTAATGGGGAGTAAAACTCAGAGTCGATCTTCCACATATTTTATTCTATCTTATATACCCGTTCACTCAACACATGCATATTTATTGGGTGCCTACTATATCCCAGGTACATACTTTTCCATTACTACAGATGCTATGTATTATTCAAATCATATTCCACAATAACAATCCCCCTCAGAACAAAGGGAAATCTTTACTCATAATAAAGTGGAACCATCTGGCCATTGTGGTTCTATGACTGCCAAATGTTTGCTCCTCTTGCTACAATCCTGGATTGAGTCATCCCTGATTGAAGTTTAGGAGGAATAGTGAAGCTGATAGACAATATAGGGGATTCAGAGTAGTATATATGGAATAAAAGAAGGAGAGAAAATGAATAACATCTACCGTGGAAGCTAAGCAGAATAATGTGACTGGGACTAAAGTTTGAATGACATTTAGTGATAACCACTAATGCAGTTGCTCTCAACTTCTTACAAAAACAAAGATTTTGTTGGATTGAAGAAAAGAGAAAACCCACAACACCAAAAACTAAGACTGCAACCACGCCTTGTTAGGATCTGTATAGTATCTTACTCTAAATCGGACAGAGTGGAATGGAGAAAATCTTTCCCTGAATGGGAGAAGTCAGTCTCTCTTGTGAGACAAATCTTGCTATTGTGAGATGCCAATGCACTGGTTTTCACCTTGGCGACAATTGTACACTGAATCTAAAATGGTAATATTTAGAAAGCAATACCACCAAGTAATAAGGCAATGCAAAATTATACACAATCACTGTCGAAGCTTTTGGTATGGTGTTAGCAAGATAGGATGTGCAAGTCAAAACTGGCCATTGTGATGACAGTGAATCATAGCCTAAGTGACATGGTGATGTTTGCAACTGTCATTCAATAGTAACTTTTGAGATTCCTTCATTATGCCATATTTATGAAAATAACCCGCTTTATAACCTAGTGTACTGTTTTGTTTCCAGTTTCTAAGATTTTACAAAACCACTTAATTTTATTTATTATAAAATGAATTCTTACCGTGGAAAAACATGAAATAACAAGAGCATAAAGAAGTCAAATTCAGCTTTTCCTCATGTCTATTTCTATCCCTTTATTACTATTATTATCATATTGATATATGCTCTTTCAGATAGCTCTCATTTATACATTTTTTTATAAAAGCACATACAAATTTTACATTTGTTTTAGTATATCTGAGTTTTTCTTTGTTTTCCTACATTTAGGTAAAACTTTACTTTTTAAACTTATTACTTATTTAGTGCGTGTGTTTACAGCGTACTATGGTATGTTTGTGTGTGGAGGTTGGTGGGAAACTTAAGTTGGATCTCTCCTTTTACCATGTGGGCCCTGGAGATAGAACTCAGGCTTGACAGCCAAGGCCTGCTGAGCCATCTTGTCAAACTCTGTTATATTCTTACTGACAATGTTATTATATACCAATGATTAGGTATATATAGCCAAACGTACATTGATAAAATTTGTGTTCATTTGATTTAAACTTTTGAAAGCAAAGCTGTAATGGGTTTTGAGAATAGTTCTTACACAGGGGATTCAGTGAACACCTGTTTGTGTACAATGACAAACACTGTCGTACATTGGAAACACTTTTATAAGTCCCTTAAATGTGATTCATTCTTTGAGCTAGAACATTTTCTTTTCAAATTTTAAGATGGTTGATTAACTCTTCTTAGACAGTCATTCTTAGAGATGGTATATTTTGTTAATTGAATAAACATATACTATTACTATATATATATAGTAATATACATGAAAATATTATGTGTAATATATAATATACCCATGAAAATATTGTATATACTATGTGGTACTATATAATTATTACATTCTAATACAATAGTTTTTATTTTCTTTCTACATGACCAAGAAGTCTCAGGTTTCTAAGGAATATGGCTGAAAGGATAAAGTGGATTATATTAAAATGCCACAGAA
Source organism: Rattus rattus (assembly GCF_011064425.1). Taxonomy (NCBI): domain Eukaryota; kingdom Metazoa; phylum Chordata; class Mammalia; order Rodentia; family Muridae; genus Rattus; species Rattus rattus. The sequence goes on from NC_046172.1 coordinate 95,368,903, forward strand.
AGTCTTCACTGTTGAGAATAGTCATGGTGACTGTCCTCCTTAGAGAGAACATATAGACTTCTCAGGTCATTCTAAGAGCATCCCAACTTCAGACCTAAACAGAAGGTCATGGCTGCATTGTGCTCCAGATCTTTCCCTAATGGTCAATGATAAATGTTTACAGGTTAGCAATGACATCATTTAAGTTTTCTGAGGAAGGATAAAACTGATGCTAGAAATGGGTCTTTTGGAATAAAAGATAAATAGCCATGGGGAAAACAAAGTTTGACTAGCTAGTGTCGAGTGTGGAAATGTTGAAGCTCATCACACTTACTGCTTCTCTGTTGGCAGGTTGCCGGAAGATATCACCATCAGAATGTTCCCATGATAATTCTCCATCCCCTGTTTATTAAGAAAGAATAAAGAAAAGAACACATACATAGAAAGGGACAGCTATCACCATTTTGATGGAGCCACATTTTTGGAACCATGTTTCTAAAGTTCCCACAGAATTTTAGTTCTTGTGGCTACCCTTCAAGAAACAGCACTCCACAATTTCTCTGGGTGGGCTTCATGATTCAAAACAACTCAGAAGAAAGTTATCATTTTCTAAATGGATCAACTGGTAACATTATCCAGAACTTGGAATATAAACGGGAAAATAATAGCTTTTCACCTTAATATAGCCATCACCATTGCTTTTGCTTATTTTATTCTACTGACAGTTAAGTATTTTGCAGATCATATTTAACTTGTGTTTATAGTATCCTTAAAACACTGAGTTTTGAAATTTTCATTGGTCAAGAATTAAGCTCAGCATTATGTCTCTGAGAAGCTATGAACTGATTTGAAAGTAAAAGTAAACTTGCTATGACTAGCGTATTTAAGCAAGACATATCCAAAATGTTCTCTTTTTGTTTTTTTTTTCAAATTTCTTTAGATATTTGTACATGTGTGCTCTACTTACAACATGTCCACTCTTCCTTTCCCTCCAATTTCCTCAATGGTTCCTCATTTGCTCTCAAATTCATGAACTCCTTTTCTTTGGTTAATATTGTTTTATATACACACACACACACACACACACACACACACACACACACACAAAAAAAAAAAAAAACACCAACATGTACACACATCTACACAGGTATATAGATAGGGAAGATTCTAAAAATGACAAGGAAGCCAAATCCTAAGTAAAAAGAATAATGCAAAAGGGGGTTACCATACCACATTTCAACTATATTGTAGAGCTGTAGTAATAAAACAGCATTGTATTGTCTTTTATTTTGATCTGAGACACCTTTCTCTAGGTCTATAGGACCCATTATTTGCACAGTAAACTCCCTATTACTAAAGTCTTCCAGAATAGCTTCTGTTTTATTTTAAGGCAGGATCTCTCTATATAGTTGTGGCTTAACTGGAACTCACTATGTAGTGAGTTGTTCTGATTGTTCTGGAGGTTATGATACTTCCTCTGCCTTAAGTGCTGGGACTACAAGAGTGCATCACCACACCCAACTCAGAGCAACTATTTTTAAGAGGAAGATGTTACATTAAGGTTTTGTGAAACATAAGCATACAAAAGATATGGGTATTTATTAATTGATTAAAATAAAAACGAATTGGGTAAATTTCAAGAAGCTTTGGTGACCTATGACCATACAGGCATATATGTAAATATGTGTATGTGGATAATGTATATTTAATATATGTTATGCTAAACACCAACCAGCTGCTGAATGGGGTAACACAGAATATGGAAAAAATAGAATTTTTTTATTTGTTATAATTTATCTCTCAAGCTTTCAAAACCTTGGAAAGAAATCATAACATGTTAACTCATCCAGTACATTATAGTAGTGGTGGTGAGGAAAATTATATAATATTTTAAGCATTGGAAAAGGATTGAAAATTGTTTTGATAGCCTCCTATGTCAACCTTACACATGCTAAGATTCCAGATTTAACCTACAGTACCTAGATCATTTACTTGGTATATCCTACACCTTTAGAAATGTAGAGAACTTCAGACACAATTTTGTCCAAGTGTTACATGGAACAAATGGAGAAACCAAGGCTCACAGTAGAAATAGCTATTCATAGTTAACTAATATTCATATAAATTAACACCCAAACTGCAGGCAACATTCCTGAATAATCATGTTCCTCCTATAAGAGTATGGTTTACTCCTTGTCACTTGTGACTGCATCACCATCAAATGATGGAACTGGGAAACCTCTGGACCTTCTGATATCTCTTTTTCTCTGGAGAACGTAGAAGTGCTTTACATTTTTAATATTCTGTTCACTTTCTGTTTTCTCCCACTATAATTCCACCATGAAAATCAAGATTTTTGCATACCCTGATCATTGATGTAACATCACTACTGACAATATCAATTTGCACATAGTAGTCACTCATCATTTGCTCCATGAATGCACAACAAATCCTTATGAATACTTTTGACTGCTAAATGTTTTTCGGTCCTTCATGGACAAACTGTAAGTTACTTTAAACAAGAGATTGCGTCTCCGACTATTTTTGTATCTTCTTGGTCACTACTTTCCAAAGTGTGGTCTCGTTGTCATCATCTGGGAATTTGTTAGACACTCAAAGGTTTGGATCCCACCCCAGACCTACTGAATCATAAAATATGGGATGAGGGCCAGTAATTTAGGTTTTGGTGAACTCATCAATGGAGTTGGAGGCATAGAGAAAGTTAAAAATAACTGGGCTGGAACAGCTGGTATATTGTTGGGTACATATCAGTCAGTGCCTTAGTACGCAACTGAACTTCAATAAAAACACCAAATGAAGCATGTGGTAGAAAGAACGACTTTCTTCCTGTGTGGGTGCAGGACATAGGAAGATAGACAAGGACTCTCTAAAGACCTATGTGGAAACTCTGGCTGATACACTGAGAGTTGGCTGTGACAGGCAATAATACTGAGGAGTCAGTAACAAGCCTTGAATGCTGAACAAGTGGAAAGACTGGTACTTATGGCAAGTGAGAGAAATCCTGCCGGGTCCTTGCCCTCAAGATGTTCATGCTACATTTGGAAGTGACTGGACATCAGTTTAAGACACAGTTTAAAAATATATGAAGATCACCAGCTGGAAAAACAGCTTAGGCCGTATTGAGTGGGAAGATGAACAAGTCAGATGGAATCATAAAAAAAGCATCTTAAATGACCTATGCCCCACTATTTAGAGGTGGGTTATGGACGTTTACGGGGACTCAGGGACACTGACATGGGCAGAATATCTCAGATGAAATGAACGACACTTGCAAAGAAGCATCACTTTGGAAATAGCAAGTTGCACACTAGGGGAAGCAAGCTGGTATGGTTTGAATACAAATTTCGGGTTGGGAAAATAAGGGGCTGGTAATTGGAGAAGGAAGGTGAGAGTAGGGTGTTTTTGAAGTTAAAGAGAAGTTGTAAATGGGGACATCAAAAACAGGTTGGAGAATTCACATTGCATGCTGCTATTAATTTTTAGATAGAGGGTCCTATAGCACAAATGATATCCCAAGAAGCTTCTTCAGGCACCAGAGTGTAGAGTAGGTGGCGATCACTAAAACTTCGGTGTCTCATCAGGATACAGCTCTAGTAGTGAGAGGTAACGGGCTATGTATCCTTGTACACTACTCAGGGAGCAAAGTCGAGTCTCCTGGCTGAAGACCAAAAGAAAGTGTTAAGGCTGGTGGGTGATATGACCATGGAGGAAGAAAGAAGAGAATGAAATGATTGCCAGCCTGAAAATCTGGGGAGGTGTTCACTGTCCTTGACGGTGACTGAGAGGGATAAACTGAGATTTGTTTGCCCTGTTTGAGCCAAATGGAAGTATACCAGAGAGAAGACTGGAAACTAGAAAGGGATTTACCAGCAAATGGTACAATGAAATGCGATAAAGCTGCACGATATGGCGCCAAGCCAAATCTGAGTAGCCGAAGAGAGAAAATAAATTCCAAAAGAAGAATCACAGCGCAGCTCTCTTCATCAAATTCACTCTTAATGATTTCCTGACGGATATTAGCAAACAAGTGGTTTTCTAGCCCAGCCATCACTGAAGTTCAGTTTTGAAAGGCACTGGAGTTTCGAAAGGGTTTCTCATTTAAGAGCCTTTAAGTACTTATGGTCCAGTCAAAATGCAGGAGCCTTACAGAAGCATGCAGCCACAACTAGGCAAAAACTTAAGATGGCAAAGCAAATGGGTTAAGGCAGTGTCAAGAATGGCAGCCGAAGATTAATATCCTGTAAAATAGGGTCATTTGAACATGTCACTGCCTGAGCACTTGCAAATGGAGACTTGTGAATAAAACAAAGTATTTTACCCACTTACAAAAGTACTCAAGCTATGACTTCTGAGTATGCACACACACACACACACACACACACAAACACACACACACACACAGAGAGAGAGAGAGAGAGAGAGAGAGAGAGAGAGAAACTCTTTACTATAGGCAATATTTATCTCTTTCTTTCTATAACATATATCAAGAGACTGCTAGTATTTCTGTCACCTTTGAGATTTAAAAATCATCAGAATGACATTACCTAAATTTTATCACTTTAGTAAACAGCTGATAAAGGTTTCAACTCTTCACTTAAACTAATTGAAATCATTGACAGACTGCAATGATCATTTTAGATGCTAATACCTTGTATGTCTAAAAGTAGCTCTCTAGACCTGGCTAGTGTCCGTCTGATTACTAAAAATAGATACAACATATACATTTATAATCTTAGCTCTAATATCATGGGGGAAAATAGGCATGAATATCCTAAAACCCTGCTTCATTTTCTCAATTCACTGGACAGTTTGTCTTGAGTGATTTGAATTTTTTCTTTCAACCACTGTTTGAAAAAAAGAACAGTGATTCTAATGGAGACAGATGGATTCTAGCTAATCCTGAGAAGAAACAAGATGCAATTTTAACCAATTTTTTTTAGAACAAAATGAAAAACAACTCTAGTGTACTATATGTCAAACAATATTCATTTAACCTTAAAAGCTACATGTGTTGTTCATTCAAATCTCAATTATACTCCAAGTGGTACACTATGGGGCTGGAATGGCTTGGCTTTCTGGTAATGGGAGAAATGGAAAATAAGCTTTTGAAAAATGGTCAAAAGCTAGGTTTAAATTCAGCATATAACTTACACAGCTTCCATTAATCTCTGGTTTGCTTGAATAGGTCAAAGAAGCGAATTCTGATCTCTCAAAAGACTATGTGTACAATGAGATTCTGCTATACCCACGAAGATAGGCCCCAACAGCAAAGTATGCCCGTGTGTGATCATCTCTGAGCCACTTAGGACCTCAGAACAGTGCCCATAAGGCTCATTATACCTAGGCTAACCTAGTTTTATTGCTCCTTTTCTCTGTCAGGTTTAATTATTATGACTTTATCTCCTGATTTCTTAAATGTCTGATTTAGACGGTGAATTATATAGTCACTCTAATCGTCATTAAAAAATGAATCATCAGGGTCAGGTGCGGTATTTCCATATTTTCAGAGGGATGAGTTGAGACCAGAAGAACACTGATGGGGGCAAAATGGAAGATTGAGTACAGAGAAAGCAATTATGAAAGCTCCACCTGCTATGTACATGGCAAGTACCCAGAAAAATGAGCACTTCTATAAAATTGCATAAGTGAGCGTGAACCCATTTGCAGCTGAGTTTCAGAGGCATAGACATAGTAAAGCAACCAGTAAGTACGTGGCGCGCATGGCCATCACTCTTTCTTTCAATGGTTATATAGCTAAATAGATCTAAACTCGTCATTAAAAATGGGGTCATGACTTCCCACAGTACCATATTTAGTCCCTAGAGACAGAATCATCACATACATTGCATTTCTCAGTGGCCTCAGAGAGAACAGAATTTTCAAAGTTGCTTCATTTCCCCAAGTTGAAGGCACCATATATTAAATGTCTAAGAGAGCAGAGTGGAACTGCAGAGTCTGGCTGCAGACCCACGCTTTCCCTCTTTTTGCACGTGTGACTTTGGACAAATCCATCAACCTCATTGCGTGTCATTTTCCATATTATTAAAACAGATGTAATAATGCCTACCTTGAAGGCTTTTGAAGAATCAATAAGTTAGTATACATAGGAAAGGTTTGGAATAGTACCAAGCACATGGAAATTATCATGTGAGCAGTGTCTATTACCCTTCCTCCATTCCTTTCTCTCCACTCATTTTTCTTCCTTCTCCTCAAAATACAGCTGATACAGAGTGAGTGGGAAAACCAAGCTTTAGGGACTCCTACAAATATACAGGTATTTAACAGACGAGATTAAATCAACCAAGCAAGCAAAGCCTAGTAAGGAGATAATTTGGCTCTCACACAAGAAAAGGAACATTTTGTTTCTAAAACATCAGATGCCAAGGTTCTGGATATGAACACATATATGCGGATACATAACCATAGATACATGAGATAAAGGCAATATATGCATATACACCTACCTATACATATATATGAGACAGGGATGGCTCAAATTTTCTAATCATGCTTAGATTCCTTCATAGTTCTTAACCATTTGCTCATTTTGGTGACCAAGAGGTCAGACTGATTCCTATAAATGCTGGAGCCTAGGTTCATAGACACTATTCTAATGTGAGCAAAGGGTACATCCAATGGTGAGCTTCTGGACAGCTAGAGGATTTCTAAAAGTACTTTAAAAAAGAATGAGGCTAAAACATGACTTTAACCACCCATAAAGAAATAATTGCTATAGAATGCTGTGCTGGGAATTCTTCATTTTTATAACCACACTAACACAATCACAGAAAAAAGCTAAAAGTCTACAAAAGGATTGGGATGATATTGACCCTGACAGAATATCCCATATGGCCAATTAGAACATATGACTACTAATTTAAATTCTATAGGAAATTCAGTGGTATCCTATCCACTGTCCAAAGGAAGCAATAGCATAGAAATAAGATGCATGCCAAAAAGAAAGATAATGTCAGAAGAGTGGGTGTCCTAAGACAATTCACAATAATGTAGGGATGAATTGTCAGAAGAAAGAATGGAGAGAAAGCAAAAACAACCTAGAAAATTTTCATGGAAGGTAAAGGCTGTAGTTGGGATTTGGGGGTAGGGGAATGGCAGGCAACACTGGACAAACTCTAATAGGGTTGCATATTCCTGACCAGAAGTGATGTACCGTTAAAAGGTATCTCTGACAGTGGTCAGACCTTTGAATAACCCTGAGAACATGGTGTTTCAAGTGTAGATGAGAATACACCAAATTAAAAATTATTTTATTTCAGTACAAATTTTAAGATGGAATGCCTTTTAAAAACTGTACGAGTCCCCATTGTTAACTGTAGATGTGATATTTAATGGATGTTAACCTGCTCATTTTGGAAGGAGAAGTAGAAAGCTGTTAATGAAGAGGCATAAAGTTTTAGTACACAACATGAATTTTAACTTTAAAAACATTACAGTGCTGAAGTAGACCTTAGAGATGACGTGCACACACCAGGCAAATGCTGTACCACTGAGCTGAATCCCCAGCCCAGATTTTGCTGTTCAACTAATGTTTCCCATCAACAACATTTTCTTCTGGGTCAAATTAGTAATAACCCAGGACTTATTTGGGAGGCTCTGTGTTTGGATATACTGGTAGCATCTCAGCCTTTTCCTTCAGTTTTGTTTTGTTTTGAGACAGGGACTGACTATGTTGTATTTTTGGCTGTCTTGGAACTCAGAGTTCATAGATCAGGGTGGCCTCAAACTCTCAGAGACCAGCCTGTTTCTGCCTCTTGAGTGCTAGGACTAAAGGCATGTGCTACCATGCATGGCTTTCCTTCATTTCGAAAACTGAAAAAAAAAGAAAGAAAGAAAAGAAAGAAAGAAATTTTGGAGCAATGAGCTTGAGCTTGGAACGAGCGAGCTGTGAGTTTAACAACCTCTTCTGCTTCCAGATGAGACCTGAATTTGAAACTCCATCAAGAGATTTTTGTAATTGTGCCTGCCTTAGATTTTTTTTGAAACCCACCAGCAAGCTAGATGGCTAATACTATGCTAGGAAGAAGACGGTAAGAAAAGATGGTCCTTTACATACAGAAGTGTCCAAATCAGAAGCCAACGTACATGAAACAACGAAGAGCACAAGAGAATATTGGACTCTTTTAAACGCTAAACTCTTTTGCTACAGTTTAGACGTTGCTTGCCCCTGTCAGAGGTTATATACAAATTTAGTTCTGATGGCATTGGAAGGTGCGGTATTTGAGCGGTTACCATCTTTCTTTGGACACTTGATCTCTTGGAAGAGTAGAAAAAAGCAGCTCAGTTTCTCTGTACTCTTCCATGCGTCTGAAACGACCAGTTTTCTATTCTACTTTTTGCCATGGATGCAAAAGCATGTGGCCCACACCTAACAAACAGAGTAGCCCAATCTCAAATTTCAAACCTCTAGAATTCTTAAGATAAACCTCTTGACCTTAGAAGTGACCTCATCTCAGGTATTGCGTTGTATCAATACAACATAGACCATCATGTAGGGACCAGACTAAGATGTACAGTTAAAGAAGTCAGTATGCCTGATGTATTAGTCACAGCTATTAGAAGTGGTGTTTCATTAAGTTCCGATAACTGCTCAACAAGGGGTAGGGAGGGAGAATTGTAGGGAAAAGGGGCTCCAGGAGGAGGAGGACAAGAGAGCAAGAGAGGGGTGATAATGAACAAAATTTATTATATACATGTATAAAATTACCAGGTAATAAGTAAAAAGACTATTTAAAAACAAAATCAGTGGTTTCAGCTGTGCTCCTGAAAAAAAATGACTACATTATAATAGGTGAAAGGGAGGTGTCATTTGAAGCTTGTGGTGGGAAAAGTTGAAGAAGATATGCAAGAAAAAATGACACAGTCTGGGCTACAGGGTCTGGGTACGTGTTCATGTCAATGAAATGGGGATGAGTTGCAGGCAAAAGAAGGACCAGGTTGTTTTAAAGCCTTTACAAACATGCTTAGCTTTTCAAAGGGCTAGGTGCAGTGGTGCATGCCTATAATCCCAGCATTAGGGAAACTGAGGTAGGAGGATCACAAATGTGAGGAACATTCCATTTCAAGCTTAAAAACAAAACCAAAACAACAAGCAACCTTGTTCACTCACCTACCCAAACAAGTCACAGTGAATTAAGGTATAAGGGACCACATACGATGTAGAACAACAGGGCAGGGGTGGAGGGCAAGCATGGATGAGCATGCTAGTTTCATGGTAGCATCAGGAATTAAAAGATTCAGAGACTATGGGACTGTCCCTGGCTTTCTCCCTTACTTCAGATCCTTGCTTTCCTCACTGTGGACTGCACAAAGTGACCTGGAAATCACATGAGTTGATGGAAGGGAGTTCCTCCAGGGACTCCAGTCCTACTCTCTGGACCACATCCTCCATCCTTTCAGGTACTGACTTTTATAACTCCTGTCCTTAGTGGTATATAATATATGTTGTAAGTTACAGAATAAGAAGCAAACCAAACAAACAGAAATCAAAAAAGAATCCAATCATGTCTTGAGTCATGCTGACTCCAGAGCCCCAAAGTAGTAATTGCCTCACTAACTGTTGTGACACATTTACAGTACTGTGACAAGAATGTCTCCTGGTGCAAGACAGTAAAGGAGGATAAGGAACTTATATGGCACAAGGTGTAGGCAAATCCTCTTAAGAGGAAGTTGTACTACTCACCGTTCTCTGTAAGGTCTCAGTCTACTTACTTCACGACTGGATGGGACCTTCCCATCTCACCCTTCTCTCTCCATACTCAAAGCATCTTGGATGCAGATATCTGCATCCATTCCTTTACAAACATTGTCAAGTAACTACTATGCACCTTGCCCTATTTCAATGCTAGAGATAACATGGTGGAAAAAATAGGTTTTGAACTCGCTCTTAGGGCTTTTGCCTTTTTGGGGGAAAGATGAGAATTTAGCATATAATGATGTAAGTAAATAAGAAAAATATCCCAACAGTTTTTGTGGGGATTATTAATTTGGGACATTGGAATCTGAATGACGGGGCTCAATTTTTGATTCTGTCTCTTAGTCTCTCTTACTCTGGGGCAGATCACTTAGGGTCTCAGTGTCCACTTTATGGGTGTAGAACAGGAATGAAACCGGTTCCCACTACTGTGTTTTACAGAGCAAATGAGTTATTCCACATGTAATCACTTATATGCTGCCTGGTACAGTGTAAGTGTTACATATCCACACGATGTATAAAATACATGATTGCCTTTGAGAACTTCGGCAGCTTACCCCAAATTCTTCTCCCTTGTCCATAGTCCAAGTACACTGCCTTCTCTTTTGACTTGGCAACATAGGCAGGAGACGGGAAGCCGAAATGATAAATGGTGGGGGGAAAGCTGGGTGTGGGTTTAGTTTGAGGTCTGACTGCCCCATATATGGCAGTAGTACAATCTCTGAAGAGATGTTTTCTTCTGATAAAGTTTCCCTTATGGTTCTAGCGGCTGTTTTCACTATGCTTCCCGTCCAGATGAGGTTTGCTGAGGTGCCAGCAATGACACGCACCCTGCCAACACTCTCCTGACTGTCCCAGGCTCACAGACATGTCTAAACAACCTAGGCTGGGGCTGAGATTCAATCTGAGTCTGGGATTGCTGTCTGACCCAGGGAGAAAGGCGAGAATTAGTGTTTGGTGACAGTGCAGACAGGCTGTTCAATGGGGCCCTTTATATGAAGGTTTGCAAGTTCAGCACTCAAAAGGTTGTTGTTTTTTTCCTTCAGTATTTGGCCTGCAGTTAGGGTGGTCAGCATAAGGAAGAAGTGTCTGGGTTCCCTGCTGTGTGAGTAATATGCTTCTACAAGATACACCTTTGTACAAACATCATTTCAACAGAAAAAATAACTAGGTGCTTCAGAAATGGGGACTTCAAAGGCACTTCAAGCACATTATATACAACTGAAAGATGTAAAGAAATCGGAGGCACAGAAAAAACAATTTTTATAAAAGTGGGGGATTTAGTCTTTATAAAGAAAGATGAAAGAAAATGGTGCATTTAGGCTAGAGATGCCGAAGGAAGCATTTAATGAATTGTCAAGCATATGAAGGAACAATGCATGATCAGTAATAACGAGCTTTCATCTGCTGCTCCCGAGGACTCACTAAAAGGGAAAATTCAAATCATGACAAGAGAATTGAAGACAGTCAGTGCTAGGATCTGTTCCCACAAGAAGGACGGGAAATAAAGCTCCGTCTGTGGAGATTAAATAAATAAAAGGCAAATCTATCAAACACGAGAAGGCTCAGTTCTACTTAACTTCAGGATAATTGCCACTTCTTAAACAATCACTCTCTATGAAGTCTTATCCTAGCACTCTATGCCACCGTAGTTAATCTTTACAACCACTGTGGGTGGTGAATATCACATCCTTCATTGTCACAGCTGAGAGAGCCAAGGCTCTGGGTGGGTAAGTGTCTTGTCTAGCGGAATAGTGTAGATGGTGGTCCTAGAATGTCAAATCCATGTCCTTCTGTCTTGAGAGTCTGTTTGCCGCAGCATATAGCTTCTTTGATGTAATAACACTCTATTTCGCAATGTCCTTTCTTTTATTAGCTGTTCGACAGTTTCTATTTCTTGCATCCACCTTTTCCAATAAAATAATCTTGGCCTAAATACTGGATTAGAATGACCAGATGGTTATATTATCAACCTCATGCACATCTCTGGCATAATGGACTTTCATATTTTAGGCTATATCAAAATGAAATGGGGACAAAGGTCAAAAGACAGGAAAGGACATGATATCTCAATTTCTATTATTCTGACTCAAATGTAATAACAGCCCTGTGGCAATGCATATATAACATGCATGTTTCACACCTTGAGATAAAGGTAGGGAAAGATGTGTGACTTTACTGAAGCAAAAAATATAATTAGACTGTAAGTGATTCCACATTGACTTAGAAGGACTGGGAAAGTAGGCTGTTAAGAGGAATGAGTATAAGTTGATAGCAGAACAATCACTTGGCCAACAAATCAGATATTAAAGTTGATTATAATTATACCCATTTATCTCTGTTTCAGACTTTCAGAAAGCTCAATGTCATTGCATAATGCGGACAGCAAACAATCCCTGAGGGCTGGCCTCAGTGATCTTTGGAGTATTTTAACAAAATGCTGGTCCGCACACCATAATTTTACTGCAGAAACAATGATGGATCGGTTTAAATACCGACTCTTGAGTTCTACTCCAAGGTCATTGGGGGTGTGGTCCGGACATGAATCATCACAGTACTCATGAGATGGAAACAGTGAGAACCAGGGCAGAGGGCAAATGTACAAACTCAGGAGAATGCAGGAGTTGTGTTAGGAATACTGTAATGTATGATATATGTGAGGACAGAGGCTTTTAATACATGTAGAACATAGTTAAGGCCATCTTTTCCCAAGATTAAGATGGAAATAAGGTATGTGGTTCATCTATGTCCCTTCCACAAGGAAACCACACAAACTTTCCCTTTCATTGAGTGCTTCTTAACTCTGGTGACTCATTAGAGTTACCTTCTTCTCCAGATGTAGGATTAAGTCCACCATGACAATTCCAGTGTACAACCATGGTTGAAAGCCAACATGGTAGATATATATCACATCGTCTGCTTTTCATTATTAATTTCCTCAGACTAGGCAAGCCACTGCCCTAGACCCCTTCTTCCATTATTCCACTTAAATCCCCTGCAACCATTTTCCTTATTGAAGAGACTGTTAGGAGGGTCGATGGTGCTCAGGCAGCTAGAAAATAGCCATGCTGGGTTAAAAGTGAAGCATTCTGATCCCAAGGCTGTACGTGAGAACAACTTCTCTGCAGCATGATCCCAGAGCAAGCATTGTCCTTCCACGTTGGAAAGGTCACTCTACCAACCTTACAGGCCTCTCCGCCTATGTTATTGCCTCCCTTTACTATAACCTGGACAAAAGAGCCACTTAGTCCTTTTCAATGAAGCCATGCAGCACTCTTGCTTACAAGATTCCATGGTTTTGCAGGGCACTAAAACTTGCACGTCCTAACTTCTGTTCTTCTCCTCAGCCCCATGTCATCTCTTGCCAGTTTCAACCACAGTTACCTTATTCCAGCCACAGTGTTCCTCAGACTGTGGAATGAATGCTCCAAGCACTTCTTTTCCTGGGGCCTTAGAACTATTTTTTTTCAACGCTGTCTGGAATTCTTTTCTCCGGGCTCTTTGCATGAACGGCTCCTTGTCGTCTTTCGGGTTTGTGCTTCAAGATTCTCTATCCAGTGCCTTCCTCACAACTAAAGCTTAAATCTCTGAATTTTAAAATATTATATTCTTTTACTTATACTGTATATATGAAGATATTTGCTTGCTTATTTATTTATTTTTTCCTTCTTTGGTGAAATATGAGTTCTGAAAGGTTAAAGAACATATCTTTGCTATGGGTACATAGGTTGTGTCCTGATCAAGGGTATCACAACTGAAGGTATAGGGACTTTCTGGAAAATGACAATAGAGTGTCCTATGTATGGGGTTCCTTTTTATAATTCACGTAAATATAATAAACAGTTTAACAATATCTCACATGCATATATTTTACACATAACCTTAGGCGTGGTTTCATTTTAATTTTGCACATAGGAGTTGATTAATACACCTCATTGATTGTGTGAAGTTAAAGAAGAAAATATTAATATTGCTACTGGGAAGGACTAGAAAGGCCTGTTGGTAGATCTGGTAACTTGAGAAAAGGCAACAAAGGACAAGTTGAAGGTAATTAAGTGTGAGCCTAGGAGCCTAGAAAGAAAATGCAGTACCATTCTGTAAAGCCAAAAATAGACGCTAATGAAGAAAAGACTAGTTTGAGGTGATGATGAGTCCATTTGGAATTTGAGAGCATTTCTATAATCAAAGACTGAGAGATCAAACAGATATTTTGCTCTTTCCTAAACTCTGCTACTTAGGCTGGCAGGATTGAGATTCTTGGACTATAGGACACTTACCTCTGCATACTCGGCAGCAGGAATCTGGAACAGAGACTGGGAATGCACAGGTCAGTTTGGGGCAAGTCTTGAGACCACAATACACATTCCCCTCCTGCCAAGGAAAAGGAGAATTACTTCTAGGATGATCTGAGCTAAATATTTGTCAGGAATTACCTCAGTACTAGGGATATAGTGGGTACTCAGAACATGGCAATGCTCTTTCGCTTAGAGTTAGTTTTAGATTCGTCTTCCATTTTACTGTGCACTATTTCATTCCTCACTTCCTATTTCTTCAGGAAAGAGATGAACTCCCCAAAGAGTTCACAGTCTTTGTCAGGTGTCCTGACTCAAGGAAACAGTGCTCCTGGAGGAATGTCACCAGCCTCGAAAACCCTCACAATTTTGTTCCTCTAATTTTTACTATTTCCTTTGGTCCTTATCATAACTCAAGCTGGCGGTACAGAGTGGATAGAAATGAGGCTTTGTGCTATAGGCACTATTTAAAAAAAAATCAGTAGAGTCTTCTCTCAAAACCAAAAAGACAGGATATTTCTGTGGGGGATAAAATTACACAAGGTTATCTGAATTCCAGAGCTCAATTCCATGTTAAGTAAGGGAGAGAAGTCATTTTACTTCAGAGTTGTATCTGTTATTTAAATCATTTCAATTTCCTAAAATTCTACCTTTTAAATTTTATCCTGTAAATGTTGTGGTTTGTTCTTGGATACACATGCTCCTAAGGCCAGAAAGACTATTAGAGAAACAATATCACAGTAATATTCTCCCACATTACTGTGATAAGGTGTTTTCACTAAAAATCCCAACTGGAAGAGATTGTATCATTTCCCTTGATTATCCATTGTTGATTGTCGCTGCCAATTAGTAAAAATGTTTCTAAGTTCCTTCCAGTTTAATTTTTTTATTTATCTTTCTGCTGTCACTTTTGAAGCAAGTTCTTGCTACGTAGCTCAGCCTATTCTCAAACTTGGGGCAATCTTCTAGCCTTGCCCTCTAATACTTTATTTTCTTAAAAGCAAATTATTTTACTAATTCTTTAAGACTATCACACATGCATACAATGTGTTTTGATTACATCTGACCCTTACGTCTCCCCTAACTCCCCCCAATTCACCCCATTCCCAACCCCTCCGAATATCTTATCCTTTCTTTTAAGCCACTGAGTCCATTTGCACTATTCATATATACTCAGGGTCATAAGGGTACATCCATTGGGAGAATGAGTCACCTACTAGGATCCATGTCCTTAAAACTGATGCCCCCCTTCCCAGAATCCACTAGCTCTAAGAATCCATTGTTTGCCCTTCTTGTGCTTCATCCTACTGTATTTTATTGTTCAGGCTAACATTCGCTGTACTGAACAACTAGGAATGGTTATAGGTGTTAGATTTTATTCATAAAGTATGCGCAGTGACAGTGCATTGGAATCACTGTGATCAGACACTAACATAACTTTCTCATTGTAGAAAATTGGGAATGACTACCTAAAGCAATAGTAGTGTTATACCTATGACATCTCCAGGACTTCAATAGCTACAAGTCCTTCAGCTGAAGGGCTAGGTGGTATAAACACTTAGGAAAAGTGCATGGCGACTAAATCAAACAGCTCATCTTCACTCGTTTTAGCACTCTTATGGTTGTAAGCCAACTAACTTGGACATCTTTGACAGTTGTTCAAACTTGGACAAGCAGGGAGACTTACGGTTTCAAGCGAATGCATCTTCATTCAAACATTTTCTAGTGTCAGCTTCCGTGAAAACACAGATGCAGAGGTGGCTACTTCCCTATCGGGGTACAGAGTGGCAGGGGCATTGGGAGGCAGGGTCTTACCGAGCAGCTGCACTGACTGCACTGATTGGGCTGCCGGTTCTGAAAGAGCCCTTCAGCTATGAAGAGCTCTCCGTGTTGGTAGGTGGTCCCATTGTATTCGCAGGACTTGCTGGTCACCTTATTGTTCATCGGTGGTAAGGAGTCTTCTGGAACAGAGTGGAGGAGGAAAACAAACAAACAAGACACATCAAGTATTGGCATCACTGCAATAACTTTCCTAATTCTCGACAGCAGGTGGGGCTGTGCTACACAGACGGAGTTAAAACAACCCTTGCACCAGAGGTTAAAACAGCCACAGCAAAATCACAGCTGACCATCTGGCCTTTTTGAGAATTTATTGAGCACTTGCTATGTGCTGAACACTACCATAAGCACTAGAGAAATGAGGACAAGGCCCTGCCTTGATTGAACTTGGTCCAGCATGGATAAAATACTGACTTACCTAAAAGGAGTCCATACTACTAGTATTTAGTCTTCTCTTAGGCCTTCGGAAGAACCATCTATTGTCTGTTGGAACTGTTCTAGAAACAATATCTCTTGTAATGTTCTACATAGCTTATCATGCATTTGCTTTAACTTCTGCTGGTCTCTGTTGTTGTTACTTATTAATTCCTCCACCAAGACAGCCTTCTTCCTTTGATCTTTCCTACCCACTGAAGTTCTTGCCTATAAAGGTTCAACTCTCATCTCCTTTTCTCCCCAAGGTTGTACAAAGACTCCAGCCAGCGCTGTGGACCTCTCAAGGCATCTGATGTCTAAAGCACATAATCTGGAACTTGAATGCTTCTGGAGCGTGTGTCTGTACTCTATGGTCACATAGTAAACCATTACAAAGAGGCTGCAGATACATTATTGAGAGTGAGATTCATAACCACCTATGCCAGGCCATGTTAGGTTCTTATCTTCATTTTTCATTGTAGAGAAGCACATCATGAGATTGACTGATGTAACAAAACTAGTAAACAGCGAAAAGGAGACTCAAAACACACCGTGTCCTGAAACTAATTTTACTTTCTGACCACATATTTACACGTGTGTATATATTATTTTTTGAATACTGAATCTCTTTCATGTGTTTCTACTTGACAGAGTCTGGCATCAACTGTCAAGGAGCAGAAAATTAATTCATCCAGTGAGTTAACTTATAGAGAATGATCTCTGGAAAGTTTTCACTGGGTTTCCTTCAGTATATTCTATATTGCATGTGTATGTATACTCTTGATCTCTGTGTCTGCCTCTGACTCTCTGTCTCTCTTCGTCTCTGTCTCTGTCTTTCTGTCTCTCTCCTCATTTATACATGCACATACAGAGAATGTATAGCAAAATAGTAATGATTATTTTCCAAGGTCATTGATGTGTGGCAAGTATTTGCCACAGGATGGTGGAAAAGGTGAAATAACAGAAGCCGTGGGTTTCATTAGAGAGAGGCTTAGGGACTAGGGTGATTTTATCAGTAAAAAACGCAATGAATAAGAGTCCACTTTATGTGGATAAATTAATTTTACACATCACTATAACTGCTAAAAACAAACTGACATTCTCAAGATGCAGTAAAAATGATAAAGGCTAATAATAACAATACCTGTCATTATTATCATAATGTAAAAATAGTCAACATTCATTGAGTCCTAAGTGGACATTATGCACATGGTATTTTTTAATATTATGTCTGTTTATTGTAAAGATTCCCCTCGAGGTACAACAAATATACTTCTTTTTTACATTTATTTTTTTATTTTTGGTTCTTTTATTTATTTACACCTCAAATGTTGTCCCCCTTCCTGGTTTCCCTCTGCAACCCCCCCCAGCTTATCCCCCTCCCTCCTGCTTCTGTGAGGGTGCTTCCAACCACTCACCCACTCTCACTTCACTGCCCTAGCATTCCCCTACTCTAGGTCATCGAGCCTCCACAGGACCAAGGGGCTCCTCTCCTACAGCTGAAGCCATGGGCCCCTTCAGCACATGGTGTTTTTAAGTATATTATGTCATTGCTTTTCACCAATAACATTCTGATGTGTACGCAATCATGCCGATTTTATAGATGAGGAAATCAAGAATTAAGAAATTTAATGACTTGGGTTTGTAGCATAGTTCAGTGGTAGAGCACATGCCTTCATGTTTGATGTGCAGTACCACAACAAGTAATTTCTCTGTCCAAGGTCACCCAACCTGTGATTGGCGGCACCAGGATACTGACTGATAGTTGATTCTAAAATTCCTTCTTATCCACTATCAAGAAAAGTGCCAATCACTTAAAACCCATGGCAAGCAAAGGGTCATTTAATTAAACAAAACCACAAACGAACAAACCATGAAAGCTATGCTGTCTTATTACAATTCTGTGTCCTAAAATACCCGCAAAACTGAACTTTTTATCAACTTCAATATTTTGGCTAAAAACTGTTTTCTACCTTCCTGTATAAGTTGATCTAACCTTGATTTGTTCCTCCCTCCGATGTTTAATTACTTATCCATGACCCTTAGAGCATGTCAGGATAATTCCTGAATTTTGTCTAAAAACAAGAACTCTTTAAGAAAGATTTTATTTCATACTAATTGACTTTCTGTCTGTGCCATGACTCCCTGGCCCTGCCTATGTGTGCATACAAGCAGACAGCTGCAGCTGGCAGAAATGAGGAACTCTCTGGGGAAAGGACAGGAGCAGGGGCCATTTGCCCTGGGCTCTAATTATTCCACATCTCAGAATTTTGTGGTAAAGGAAACGTACAATGACATACAAAACAGTATTTGCCATGACTCTTACGGAAGCTGGCAGTTCTTTGGAACACACACACCACACACACACACACACACACACACACACACACACACACACACACACACACACACACACACACACCCTTTGGAAATATTTAGCCTCAAAAGAATGTAGATAAATTTCAACTGGTCCTCAATGGCATCAGTGGCAGGGATAAATTTCCCACTGGATGTATAACCAGAGTCTTCTTTGCAGTAGTCTTCTGAGTAATGCGGCACTGGCGCCTACTAATCTACTCAATAGAATATGGGGAGGCAGCAGCAGATAGGGGAGAAGGGAAATCAAATAAAACGAGAGAAAGTATAGTTAAGCTTCTACCAGTTATTACGCTACAAAACTATCTCAGTATCTATTTCCTCTTCTACCATTCTCACTGGTCTGGGGGAGAAAATTATGAAAATGAAGCCACAGATAACAACAAAAGATTTGACACATGTTACATAGCTGCTCAGTAGAGAGGAGACTCACAAGCAGTTTTTCTGCCTTCGAGTGTGCATTATTTTTGCAGACAGGTGCTAAAGCTTTAGAATAGTATCTATGAATCATCATGGCAGCACAGTATCAATTCCTTATAATGTTGCACAAGCAACTTTGCCTTGTTTGTGTCTTTCTATCTAAGAATGGGGCACATGTCTCAAATCTCCCCTTAAATCTTTATAGGGCCAATACAGCATGCTTCCCAACCACATAAGCAAGAAAAGCCACCCCAGTCTTTATCCTTTCCTTTCCCAGACTTTCTGAGGTGGCTGGGCTTTGAACCAACTATCCTTGGAACATATTCAGTGCTCCTAGCTGAAAACTGGCAGGAAATCAGTGTAAACCCAAGCTGGCTCCAGGACCCCTCAGGAGAATACTACAATAAAAGTATCCAGGCTGCATAGCTTCTAGTCTCTCTCTATGTCCCCTGTTTCTACTTAAATTCCCACAAAACACTATGAGAAGTAGTGGGAAAAAAGACCAGCATTGAGACATATTGTTACAAATGGACTAAAAAAGAAGCTGATTCCCTCTCCTTACATGAGGAATGACCTTATAAATGAACAGAACTCTATTTTCTGAGAGGCTTAGAGAAGACTTCCTTACCTTAAATATCTATTACTACTTTTACTGTTATTGAAGTCTAAAACACTGCTATGGGAGATTCATCCTGTTCGTAAATGGTTGTCACTTTGCAGTTAGATTTCGCAATCTAACAGACTTTCCTGGGGATCAAAACACCCCCTCCAGAAGGAGGTAAGCCTTAGGATGTTGTCACATGTCTGGGAAAGCTGATGCTTATAAAATTCTGAAAACCCCTGCCCTGCTTTACTAAAAGAGTAAACAGCTGGAGGAAGAGGTCCTAGCCAGATAGTGGCAGAAAAGGGATTCTTGGACTTGCTGCGTTGTATACAAGTTTTGCAGAAAGATCCAAGGATGTGGCTTTAGTGAGTGTTGTCACCCATGTTGCCTTTGTTTCTTATTGTTGATTTTTAATATATATTACCAATGCCTTTGAGTCATCTCTGCTCCCATAAGGAAATCCTCACCATACTCCTGTTGGTAACCTCAGTGAAAACTCATTGGTGGACCAAGTTAAACTATGGTGTAACTGTTACTGTGTTCTGTTGTAGGTTCCCTTTCTGAGGCGAATAGATATGTATGCATTGGATTTTCCTAGAAAGTCTCTTGTGCAATGACACTACTACTGATATCTTAGTGAGAATGGCTGTGTCATAGTGTTTTTTCTTTTATCCTTTGTTCTTCTCTTCAGAGTACCTGGAAAATATTACCAAAAACTCTATGGTACATTATTTTTTCCCCTGCCTGGTACCACCATTCTCTAAACTCGCTGGAAGCCAAATCCTTCATGCTAGTTTTTCTCTTCCCTATTCTCCTCACCGCCAGACTGCTGTTCTCTTGGGGGTGGCATATTCTTGGCTACCCAGAAAAGACAGCGTCGAGGTCAGGAGCCATGTAAATTCAGAGCGTCATGAGTACAAAGCTTATTAGGACTTCCAAGGACCAGGGGTTAATCACAGGAACCAGGACATCCTTTCTGCTGCCATTACTCTCGTCTCTACTCTATTTGTCAGAGATAAGCTTGAATACAACTTGTGCTTTTGTGATATTTCATGGATACAGCACCAGAACATAATCAGGCCACCTCAGTGGGCAAGATGTCAGGATGGAGAGGGAATCTGAAAATGGAAAGAATCAACAGAGAGATAATGAAAAAGAAGAAGGTATAAAATGAGTATGGATTCTATACTATATTTTATGCATTAGATAATACTTTAAAGAGTAGATATTCATATTCACTTCTATTCCTTAAGATAAGCTACACAAGAAAGCAATAATACTGTAAGAGCTGTACATCCTACAATGAAGACAAATGGGTGACAAAATGGGGCACTCCCAGACACAAGAAAGGTACATTGTGCCCTGGTGTCAGAGAGGAAGTGAAATAGTGTAACATATTAAAATAAATGGAGGCCAGCCAAGGATAGAGGGGGATTTAATCCTTTGCCACAGTTTTTTCCCCCATTGTCCTCAGTATCTGCCTTGGGAAATGGAGTCCAACTGATACACTGCTGAATTAAACAAAGAGACTGATGCAGGGAAGATATTCCTGCATGGAAAGTTTAAAGAGACTCTGTGTGCACACCTTCAGCAAGACAAGTGGCCTCTCAGCTCGCACCCCAGGCCCAACCCCCCAGTGGGGGTCCCAGGCCAGGAAATTCCTGGAGCAGATTCGGCAGATCACTCTTCAGCTAAACAGACAGACACAACACTCTGTCCCAAGCAAGAAGGTGCCGAGTGAGGGGAAACAGTCCTCTGCTGCTGCAGCTGGACAGGAGAGAGTGAAAGAGGGCGAAGAAAGCTCACACCCTGGGTAAATCCCACTTCTCCCCTCCTCATCCGGACTCCGTCTGCAGGTTGTCTTTCATCCCGTTCCTGTTCGTGCTTCAGCTGATGTCAGGCAGTAGCTGACCCTGCCTGATATGCCTTCTCGTCAGGCAGAAGGCTGGGAAGGTTGGGAGGAAGAGGTATTGTCAGACTGGGCACAGATTTGGGCTTCGGCGGCACCTTGGGTGTTCTGAGTTTGGTGTGGAGACTGGCTTGCTGAGCGATGAGGGTGCTGCGGCTTTGCCTTTCTGGGTTCTGTTTCTAAAACCTTCCCTTCCATAACTGTATATGTACATTTGGTGAGAGGAGCTGTTCTCTTACTTGCTTCTACATGGTAGGGTTTATACTGTGCACAAAAACCTTTTCCCCAAAAAGTGCTGGGGTGCAGTACACTATGCCAACAGTCCATTGACTATGGCTGCCTCCACTTTACTGATGGCATTACATCCGAAAAGGAGATTTGGGACTGAGTCTGTTCTAGACGGCTAGATAAGAGTTGAGAGCTTACTATGTCCCATTCAGGTTCTGTTAGATCAGCAAGGGCCCCTATGGCTTTCAGGTAGCAGTGATGACCTTGCAGGGCTACTCATCAACTGGCTTGTGGACAAGCACCCAAAGCCAAACCTGTCCAGATGGAGGAGCATCCCAGCATGACTGAGCCAGGGGCATGAAACATATCTCAAATGTGCTTCCCCTGAGGATATGCCATTGAGCTGAAGAATGCTCTACTTGTAGGCCCCTGCTCCTTTACTCTCCTTGCCAACTCCGCTCTGACTCATGCTAGAACCAAACACCCCCCCAGACTGCCCTTTGCTTTTTCATATCCTCCTTTGCCCTTAGGGGCTACTAAACTCATTCTGAGGTCTTGCAGTAACTCAAATGATCTGTCTCTTCCTAGTCCATAATGCTTGATATCAGGTATATGCGGGAGCATGCACACATGGTCTCTGTAGATGGAATTCAGGTCACTAGGCTTCATTGCTTGTGTTGCCGTGTGTGATCTCAAGGACTCTAACTGTATTATTTTCCAAATAACAAATAACTACAAAGGAAATAAAGCCCATGTCTTCTTTTTCTCCATCTCCTGATAACTTCAGCATGGAAAGAGGGAACAAACACGAAGGAACAAACGTGGTATATGCTTGAGTATTCAGACTCCATTTTAAATGCCATTAAGATGTAAACGTACACATCCAGGTGCCAAATGACTCTTCACATAAAGCTCAGATTAATGGGGTGAATCATGACTTCCAAGTGTGACTATGAAGTGAGTTACTGAAGTTTGAGTGGGTGAGAACGCATGTATCCTTCTGGGAAAATGGTCAAAGGGTTTTTGCCAGATTCACATTATTACGTGATGCAAAAGAGGAGCCCTCACTGCTGCAAAGAAAGCTTGGGTGCTTCAGAAGTACCTATCTCTTGACAGAACTTGCTCTACATTCTCTGCAGCCACAGTGATGCGTATGTGAGAGCAGCCTTGTGTGGGCTGAGGGCGTTTATTGATGAAGCCTCCTCATAGCATAGTCTACAGAGGGAACCTCAATATTCTTCCCTGCCCAGACTTCTTCCACTTTGCTCATCAGCTGCATTATCCAGCTCATGAACTAATTTAATCTCATTACCAAATCTCCTAGGGTTTCCTCCAAGAGGAAACTGGAAATCCTTTTTCTTTTGACACATGGTAAGGACCCAAGATGCAAACGGGACACAAATCTGTAGTGCCAAAACAAGGACTAAAAGTCAGGATCAAAAACAGGAGGGCTGGAGACGTCCCTCAGAAGCCCAGTCCAACAACTGAAGCAGTTTTAAATGACACAGATTTGTTTTCAGAGGCTAACTTTTCAATCTCAAATGGTCACATGCCCTCATAACATGGAGGCTAAAAGAAAACAAACAACAAAACCCTTCAAAATCATCATCATCAACAACAAAAACACCCGTCTACCATGGATGTGGCAGTTGTTTGTTAATGCTTTGCTGCTAAACTACGTGTTTCTATGGTTTCTAATTCTCCAGAGGTATCCTAACTGCCTTAGCAGTAGCAACGAAAATGTTAAACCTGCTCTGCATGATTTGTAATTGTTAATGACAGGTTTGTGGTAACATGTGTCACTCTCTGCCTTTCCCTTTCCCCCAAATAAATTCCCCAAATGAGTTCTACTATTACTCCGTTAGTTCTAATCCGTTGGGAACTGGGTTTTTCTTTCCTTTCTTTTTTTTGAAGGGCAATGCCCCTTTGAAATGGACAAATTAGTCACTACCCTCAAGCAGCACTTACAGAAACAATGTGAGGCATCTGGATGAGGCAGTGGGGAGTTTGGTCAGGCATTCCTTTGTATTGCCTACAGCAGCATTTCCCAAGTCTGTTCTACAGAGCACTACTAGTCCACAAGATGTTCTGTGAAAACAAGATTCTAGCCATTAAATAAAGTTGGGGAAAGATTTATAATGTAGGCGCCCCATGTCTCTCTCATCACGTTAAAGGATCTCAGAAGTCTCACAGTACAGAAACATGTATACTCACAACCGAGCATTTTTCTGGACTCATGTGCTCAAAGCACCAAGGAAAACCCTCTGGGGATCACATCTAACATCCAAACATTATGAGAATCTTGATATTTCTTATCTCTTGGATTATAGTAACTACTGAGTTTTTAAGGTCCATACTTCTCATCCTGGGTTACCCATTTCAGCTAAGACCTAGCATGTGCTTTTAGCAAGCCCTGTGTCTTTTCCCTTTCCTGACCTTTTTATTTCTACTACAAAGCCATCTAAAACAAGAGAAAAGGCCTCTCCCTATGAAATACTGTAGAGTGTTAATGATTGAAACCATGGTTTGGTCCTTGCAAGGATAGTGCGATGACATCAGACATCAGGCACCTGGAGATACTAAGATATCAAGGCCAGCAGTTTGCAGTTCTTGTGTATATGATGAGAAGCCAGTGAAGTGATTAAAGCAGGGAAGTGATCTAGTGAGATTTTGTAGTTTTGAGAAAGTGTTCTGAGATGACTGGAGGAGAGAAATTAAAGTTGGAAGCAGGACCTGTCTGAAGATGGTTGAAAGAGCTTATTGCTAGCCTACTACTTACTAAAGGAAGAAAAATTAGAGTTAGAATCCAGTAATTAATGGAAAAAATTATCCCCAAACACACATTTTGTTCTGTTTGGTAAACTGTAAGCATCCACCTTCAGAAAGTAGTCTGTCCCTAGAGGTCATTGGCAGAGGTTACAGAGAAAGAGATGGCAGGTAAGGGCAAAAGCTGCACGCTTCAGCCTGTTGGAACAAGGGGAACACTATTAAGAAAATCCTATGCCTTTCCTTCTAGACATAAAAAGAGGGGCTCACCTCCCTTGTGCTAGAAATATAAGCAGAAAGTCCGTAGTGGTGGCATGAGCCTTTGATCCCCGCAGAGGCAGGCAGATCTCTGTGGTTCAAAGCCAGCATGGTCTACAGAGCTAGTTCAAGGACAGTAAAGACTACACAAAGAAACCTTGTCTAAAACAACAACAACAGCAGCAGCAGCAGCTAATAGAAAAGAAAAGGGATCGTGGTTTTCTTGTTACAAAATTTCTTAAGGAGGAAAGCCAAAGTTAGAACTATAGGGAGAGTAATTTAGTAATTTAAGTAACAGTAGACAATATAGGGCAGGGGAAAGAATGGAGTTAGGAAATCTAGGTGCAAAAGAACTCCAGGATTGATTGCTGTGGATTGTGTCTTCTCTTTGGGAAACAGAGATGCAAAGGCTAAAACCAACCTACCAGCCAGCCAAACAAACAAAAAGATTAATGAAAATTTTCAGTTTGAAAGTGGGAGCTGTATTGGATGTAAGTTGCTCCTATACTGTAGTTTATCCTCAGGCCGAAAGGAAATTAACAGAAGAAAAGGTTGCTGCAGGAGTCAGATCTTAATCAAGCAAGCAGGCTGCATAGCTACCACTGGATTCACCAAGGCTAAAGTAGCAATAAGGTCTGAGTTTTATTTTCCATAAGTAATTCCTATGAGAAGAGCAAGGAGAAGAATTATCTGGTAAGAATGGGTTCAAATTCCTCACATCATACTATACTTGATTAAAAATCACTTCAAATAATGAGTTACTGTTGGGAGTTCAACATATGCAAATAGTGGAGGCACAGAACAGAGTTTAAAGGTTGGGATTCCAATAATTATCACAATCACATCAATGTTCGCAGTTAATATTTATAGATTAACGGTGGTGATTGGATAGGCTCTATGTTCAGGACTCAAATTTGATCTTCGTTAAGTCTGTTCTCCCTGTGTATATTCGCCCTCGCAGGTAGGTACTGGTATCATCTCTTGCCTAGATAAAACTAGGGATTGGTCAACTCAGAAATGAAAGCATGGGCCTGTGAGTCTGTGAGCTCTAAGGATAGAGGTTGTAATATCTCAAAGTTAAACCAGGATGAAATAACACTGTTGACTCTAATGGTTTTCGAAAGCTCTTTTCATTGTTTCCTCTGGAAAGAACACTACCATCTGGGGGTCCCAGGGAGACTAAGAAAGCAGATTTGGGTTGTAGATACATTGCATACATGCATGAAATTGTGAAAGAATAAAAAAAATCATCTTCTTAAAACTTGCAAAAGGAAGACACAGAGGAGTTCTGAAAGCAGGGCTGAGGACTAGAGATGTACCACAATTGGTACAGTACTCACCTAGCATAAACTAGGCCCCAGGTTTGATCTCCAGCACAGTGAATATTGGACATGAGGATACATATGTAATCCTAGCACTTGAAAAGGAAGAAGGATCAGAAGTTCAAAGTCATTTTCAGTTAAATAGTGAATTTGAGGTCAGCTTACATAATATTCTTTCTAGTATGTATATATGTATATGCATGTGTGTGTGCATAGCCATTTTTGTATATGGCATAGATGATGACTAATAGAATGAAGATGGGGGGCTGTGATATTGGTTGTACCTTGTTGAGAGAGGTACCACAAAAAATATTAATGAATAATACTTTATTGGATATTAGATCAGTATGACTCCCTCTACAGAACATGAACATGGCCTGCAGATGAGAAGCTCTTTGTTTCTAAGACCACAAACCCTCTCCTATCAAGTGGTATGGAGGTGGGCAGCCTTGGTGACACCTGAGAGCTAGGTAGAAAAGCAGAGCCTCACACCCCACTTTCTATACCTAGTGTCTACACTACTATATGATGACCAGTAATTCATGTGTAGGTTCAAGTTTGGGAAGTACTCCTTCAGGGCTTTGGTTTTAGAGCCCATCTCATGCAAGACATCAAAAATATCCTTCTCAAAGATTAGTGAGTATTGACACATTTCTTCAATCTAAGCTCTGGACATAACACATGGGATAATTTTTTCATACTGCCTCTCAATATTTCTCAGAAATCTAGGTGCAAGCATGCTTATCAGTAAGTTACTACTACCCAGAACCTTTGTCTCTAACTCCCATTTCTGGGAGACATGTGAAAATGCACTGAATTCCAGAGTAGGCTTCTGAGAGAGGTCTATATATCAGCTATAGAGCTATTAGCAAATGATGGCTTCTGAGAGAGGAAAAGTCATTTTCATTCAGGAATGTGGTCAATGGTAGGTTCCCTATGCTCACGTGGATCGTCCCACACCTATGTGGATATAGGCAGTACTAAGTGGATTCAGTGGATTATTAAAAGTAAAAATGAAGGAATATGACGGTGGAACATTGAAGTATTTGGGGGAGCCAGGGAGAATGAAAAAGAGTATATGGGTTGGGTATGATAAAGATAACACTGTATATATGTATGAAATCATGAAAGAATAAAATATTCTAAAAGGTGAAAATTTTCAAAAGTAAGTAAATATGAATCTTTTAGTACTAGAGCAATAGTTCTCAACTTCTACAAGATACCCACTGTTTCATGTGAAGGTTCAACTTGGAATAATATTTCCTGAGGGGATCTGTGGCAGTAACTGGAGATAGTTTTGATTGCCATAAATGGAGGATATGTTGCTCCCATTCAGTAGGCAGAAACCATGGAAAGTAATAAAGATTCTACAATGAAAAATGCCCAACATAATAAGGAATGCTCTGTCCTCAGAATGGATGAGCAAGCCTTGACTAAAATCAGTCATTGCCATGTTCATAACCTATCTTCAGATACTATATACAGAAGGGAAACATTCTTATTTTAATAGCTCTAGATAGGTACCAAAGCACTAGCTATTCTTAATGACATTAGACACTTGAGTGTTTCTTACATATAAATATCCAAAACTATATCATGTCAAACCAACTACCTAGGAAGTCACAATGGACCCAGGAAAGCTTTATATAAATGCCAGTCTTCAAACCTAACATTAGATGAAACAACAAAAAATTATACCTACAATTTCTCCTTTCTGCAACAAATAGTATTTGCTATGAAAATAGAATTAAACATAAAAATAGAAAACAAAACCTTAACCTAAGAAGTAACTACCAAGAATATCCATCTAAAGGTTAACTGAATTTGTAGTATGTTTTACAGGACCAAACCAGCAAGTTTATTCTTGCTGTTCCCATGTTACTGGCTGCTTTTTACTTTAGAAGTGACTTATTTTATAATGTATGTATATATATATATATATATGTGTGTGTGTGTGTGTGTGTGTGTGTGTGTGTGTGTGTGTGTATGTATGTATATGTATGTGAGTATGTGCATGTTTGTGCATACAGGCCAGAGGAGAACATTGAATCTCCTGGGAGCTGAGTTGTAGGCAGTTGTGAGTAGTTCACCATAGATGCTGGGAAGTATCCTTAGCTTTTCTGAAGAGCAGCCAGCTCTTAACCACTGGAGCCATCTCCAGCCCCAGTTCCTACTTCCATAAGTGTGGATTTTTGAATGTTCAATATTCAGAATAAGTTACCTATTCTTCATGATTATCATTTCACTGAATGACATCTTCACATTTCTGTCTCTAGGATTCACATCCCACGCCTCTGTGTCCATGAAAGTGCCTTTAGATGTGGGTTAAAGGTCACATCAAGTACAGAGAAAAAGGTGAGATACAATGAACTGAATCTGTCATATTTCTTTATACTCAAAGGTGTCCAAAGGCAGAATTTCCTACGCCATGAAGAAGCAGAGTACACTCTGAATAGAAAATACTTTAATATTGCCAGGATGTTATAATTCAGCCAGTGGGTACATTTCCCATATAGGATCCTCTTTGTGCTAGATGTTCCATGCTCATCAAATACATTTCAAGACCCAGCTCCATACATATGTGTTTCAGAGACTTCCTTGCAGTTAGGAGCCTTGTGAATGTTGTCAATAAAACTTGGTGAGAAATAACCCAAGAGCCTTAGAAGACTGACCTCTCAGATGTCCTGCAAACCTTTCCTTGACTTGCTTTCTACAAGACTTAGGGCCACATGCAAAAGATCTAACAGAGGAACTTCGAGGTCCTAGAAAGGTGAGAGTACTAACGAAAATGTCCCAGGATCCGTGGCGAGTCACATGTAGCACAATGAAAGAGCAACTCCCAGCCTTGTATTTATATAATTAGCTTTTCCTGGCTAGTCTGTATTTTCACATATAGTCTTCTCCTCCATGGCTATCTTATAACACAGCAATCACCATCGCCTGTGTTGTCTGTTCCTTTCTGTACCTTTCCGTCTTGACAACTATTCTTCATAGCAGTAAAGGCAAGAACTGCCTAGAGTCATTGTGCTTAGAATTCCCTCTCTGATTCAAATTCCCACTAAAAGTAAATAAAAGTGAAATCAAAACCAGAGACATGGGAGGTCTAATTGTTCTCAGGCTTGGTGCCCAATGACAATCAATGCTTGGATCCAATGGCATGGAGGACCTGGCTCAGAGGCCATGGTTGGACTACACACAATTTTAAGTATTGCTTAGTGTACCAATATTTGGGCCCCTCAGCTGTGTTCCAGAGTATTACTTTCAGTGGCTATTATGAATGAAGAAAGCCGGGTAGGGTTTAGGCAAAAGAGACATTTAGGCCAATCAAAAAGATAGGAAAGAAAAGACATCAAGAAGAATGCTAGAAAGTAGTTCTTGGAATAGGTGTCTATTGGGGCCATTGAACATCACTTTCTTGTCCAGAAACATGATAGTACTGTGTTTCCCTGTCCCTAAGAATCAGGCCCTGAGAATAGGTGACTTCCTCTCCTCAGTGACACACAAGCAAAAGTAATTTATTATTCCAAGGGAAAAAGACTTAAGAATCAGAGTAATAGTTACTGCTACTCTATGTTCTTTTCTTATACCAATGGGACTCAAGGCTCTGTCAGCTAGGGTCAATGGTAAGAATGACATATCAACATGAGTTGAACACCTTTAAGTGTTTTAAGTTCTGAATTTTATATGTTGTTAATTCACCCTCATTTAGCAATCTAGTCCTTACAGTGTGCCTAACAAATTTGAGAAATGGACTCTGATAGTCAAAATGAGAAAAACTATTCTTACAATATCTATGTCTCCTTCCTAAAAGGAGAATGAAAACTGGCCAATCTTCTAAATGGTCCTCAGGCATGCTAGCATGGGGGACTAGGTTTCATGTACCAACTTAGGTTATTTTATATCTAGAACAGGGGTGTGAGCTAAATGGACCCAGGACTTGTCTTTGTAAATAAAGTTTTATTGGAAGGCAGCCATAGCCATCATTTGCATATTGTCTATGGCAGCTTTCACGCTGCAAAGGCAGTGTTGTAGCAAGAGGGTGCCTGCAAATGTTAAAAATATTTATAGGAAAAAAAATGCCAGCCCCTGGCCTAGAAGAAGCTAATGAAAACAGATCCATGGAGGATCTGGAAAAGAAATTGAACATGCAGTGCCACTTAAAGTAAAGAGGACATATTCTTGGTAGCAATGTTGCCAAAAGCACACACAGACCAAGAGTTGGTACTGGTTAAGATTTTTCTTTGTGCTTCAGGCTTTTTTTTTTTTTTTGGAGAGAGGCAGGCAATGGAAGTCCTAATACAAATGATTTACAACAAGCACATTGTTAACGTTCTGCTGTTTATAACCAGCCCCCAGTATCAGCATGGGGACAGGACCTGAACAAAGGATATACACAGTATATGTCAGGATTAGTGAACCTGACAGTCCTCAGGATGACTCAGTGGAAAGTTGCTTAAGTGCTTATTCAAAATGATTCACTGCCCAGAGAGTCCACAGCAAGTCAGACTCTTAGGCTAAACTGGGTGTTACAGTTTGTCCACCTCCCTGAACTCAGCAGAAAGCAAGGAGGCAGGCCATTAGTGAGGAGGCAGGCCATTTAGTGAGGAAGCAGGCCTTTGGAGGGTCTGTTGTGGGTCTCGGCCTGCTGGATGTGGGCTCTGCTGTGGCCACTGGCTGCCCTCCGGGGTTGGGGGTGGATATGGTGTGTCTGGAATGCCAGGAATCCTGGGCTGGCTTAGCAGGCACTCCAATTGGCTTGGTGTTCTACATGCTCCAGAGACTTTCTCCAGTGTCCTTGGCATCCAACGCTTATACTTAGGCTTCAGAATTTTAGGACTGGGTGGGTCCCTGGAAGCCTTCTATCTCAGGACCAGATCGCTTCTTCATTAGGTGGTACCAACAAATGAGCAGACCATGCGCTACAGAGGGGACACAAACTATTTGCCTCCTTGCTTGGGCCTGGCTCTTGGCAGGACTCCCTGGCTGCAGCTTGACCTTTGGTGGCTGGTAACAGGTTTTGCTTCAATTCAGCCAGTGCTTAGTAACCATTGGTTAGCTCTGGGTTAAGGGCAAAGGGCTGGGGTAGGAGGAGTAGAGGGCAAGGATTATAAGAGGATACTTTATTTCCTCCTATACACTGAATTCTCCTCATTTTTAGCATTGGCTCCTGGGCTTAGTTTGGAGTCAGTACATTGTATCACTTTCTAAAGTGACCAGGAAGATAAATTCCTCCAAGTTCTATCCTGGACATGTCTAAATCTAGGTTGTTTTAGGAAGGTAGAGAAGAGAGGGAGTTGTGCTGCATCTCTGGTTACTAGCAAAGGACAACTAGTGTGTTCAATAAATCATGGCAAATCAGAATGTAGAGGGGCTGGGACCCAGCGTTACCAACATCCTTTCCTCTATATCTGAAAACCTACATGGGCCAGGGCCACATGCAAATTTTCTGTGGCTCCCTGAGCAGAGCTAGCATGAGGCCTGGCTCATTCAAAGACACTGAAACAAACTGCTTCCCTCAAAATAGAACGTAAAAGATAAATGGCCCCATATGGCCTTACATCAGTGGTTCACAACCATCCTAATGGTTTGATCCTTTAATATAGTTCCTCAAGTTGTGGTGACCCACAATCATAAAATTATTTTCGTTGCTACCTTGTAAGCCTAATTTTGCTACTGTTATGAATCCTAATCTGTGTTTTCTGATGGTCTTAGGCGACCCCTATGGAATTTCAACCCATAGGTTGAGAACCACTGCTTTAAAGAAATTAACTTACTCTACAATCCTTTGTCCAGAGAACAAACTTTTGTATCTTAGCATATGAGGAGATAAAGACAGACATTGTCTCAAAATATTTCCAAATGAGCAAGGATGAATCTCAGCTGTGAGCGGTGAAGACAATGGAAGGAAGATGTGATTGAAGCCTAATCCAGGGAGCAGGCTGACTTAGGCTCCAGCTTGAATGTGCCTACTGTGGCTTCAGGTAGGTTACAGTCTTTCTTAAATGCTCATATTTGTCAAGTGTGGAGATAGAGGGCTGAACAAAACACTACTTCAAGGTATGATTTTTCTGTCTTCCTAGGATAAATGGTGTCTGCTCTTAAGACATTTATGACAATCTAAACAAACTAAACAAATAGAAGGTATAAAACTAAATTCAACTCAGCATAAAAGCTCCCAATGAATGCGATAGAGGGAGGCCATGCCGGACAGCAGTCACCAGTCATTTGTATCAATTTACAGCTGAACTAATCACCATTAAGCCCAATCTGAATGCAGTTTCTGAGTCTCACAGTCGTTGCATACCTTATCAAGTGTCCAACAGTCACATGTCTGTGGCTACTGTAATGGGAGGTGGCCACTATTGCACAGAATTCCACTGGAAAATGCCAGTGGAGACAGCATGCCAAAGTTATCCAGAGAACACAGAGCTTTCCTTTTGTGCTTGCTAGGCCTAGGTGGTGGCTCAGCTGTGACCAGTGCCGATTCTGAGATGGTGGTAGGCTCTGTGGGTCTGGTCTCGATTATTGCCTTGTTCAGGGAGCTGAGCAGTTCCACACTGTCCCCTTTGTCTCTGTCCTTTTGATCTTTCCCCAAGGGCCTTTAGGAAAGCCAGGCTATCCCGTCCTCTCATGAAAAATTCCCTTTTAAGTAGACCTATGAATAATCTAGATAATCCAGGAATTCATAAATCTTTTAGAAGCTGCCTGGGCTATTTGCTCAAGAGGCATTGTATGCAAAGTCCACAGAGACCTGTTTGATGAATAAAATCAGAATTATACTTACTGGTTTAGAGAAATAAGCATGACAGCACTAAGAAGAAAGTCCTTACCTGCTACTTTCACAGCACAATTAATATATAAGAAAAAAATATCCAGTGTCATCTTAACAAACTGATTTCAAATAAAAACAAGCCAAGGAAAGGAAAGCAAATCAAGCACAAGGGGCTCCCTGGGGTCCCTCTTGCTTGTGGGATGTGTGTGTTTGGGGGTGGGGTTGTGGAGAGTGAACGTGATGAGTTCACATGTTCTGGAGTGAATGAAACATGTGGGTATAGGGCAGGGGTGGGCAGAGTTGAGGGCTTTCGGGGAGGGTTATAGTTAAGCAAAAGTGGCCACAGCTTTGAGGAGACTCCGTTTCTTTTGTTGTGGAGAGGAGACTTTAACTTTTGTTAAAGAATCTCCAGCCCAGTTTCTGTGAAGGGGGGCAGGGAGAACAGTGTCATAACACAGAGAGTGTTAATGGCTGCTATTTTAACAATCTAAACTTACTGCCCCAGGGCGCCAGTAGAAGCCAAAGAGTCTTACTGCAAAGGATGCAAGTTTTAAAAATCAAATAAATAGCTAAAGGCACACTCACATTGAACTCGTGCCCAACTTAGTGTCAATCAACAAGTTTCCACTGAATGCTGGACAAGCCAACCCCTCTTCCAGAGAGAACACAGAAAACATTGTAAGTTCAGTTTGGGGGCAGCTGGATGATCTTATGTATCCTGTCCTTCCCAGCTTTTTTTCCCCCTCTGATTTTACTTTTCCCTTCCTTCTTGGGTTCAGACTTTTGTTCCTTTATCCAGCCCCTCCCAACTTATTTCTTTATACTGCATCTCCTTGGCTCTGGCCTAGCTGTTGTGGGTCTTCTGTTTCATATTCCCATACAATAAAAGCAGATTTGCCGGCCGAACGTCAACACAGGTCGGCACTTTAAAAAATATTTACCTGTATATTTGTGCATTCCCTACAGTGCTAGAGGCAAAACCCAGAGTTCCTCGAGTGTTTGATAAACATTCTATTACTGGGCTGTCTTTAGTACTTTTTTTGGAACACAGGTATTTCTATGTAGTCCAGGTTAACTTCGAACTTGCAATGTGGCCCAAATTGGCCTACTAATTTTTAATCCTGCTTCCTCAGTTTCCTGAGTGTTGGAACTGCAGAGATGAACTATTATACTTAGATCCTCAGCTTAGAAGACAAAAGCGTTCTACCTGCCACATTGCGAAAATGGAATATACCCAAATGTGTGAAAAAATAATGCTCAGGTCCCACATGAGAACTACATTCTGACAGCAAAATGGTGAAAAATAATATTGCTCAAGAATTCAGATGCCTAGGCACATATTTGAAATGAATTGACACACTCAATAACTCTTCTGGCCATCATGTGTTTCCAGTTCTGCATACTGACCTCTAGTCCCATGGCTTGAAATAACCACCACCAGCACAACAACAACAACAAAACAGTAAGTTAAATTTATTAAAGGTATACTATTGGCCACATAACATCTGTGCTAGGCAATCCTCACAACAGTCCTCTAAGGTAGGAATGATTATGCTTACAGTACCATTACATACATACATACATACATACATACATACATACATACATACACACACACACACACACCCTCTTATAATCACAAGCATGTATAATACAAGCATGTATAAAATGAATGTGGCATCTGTATTCCATATCCTCAGCATTCAGTCCTTTAAAATGCCTTCTCCAAAGTCATATGAAATATTCTATTATTGTTGAATTCTTACTGAAATTATTGACTGTTATGTCAATAAATGGCAAACTGTTCCAGAAAGAGTAGATTAGGCTCATTCTCATCAGATGTTAGAGACTACAAGTGCCTACTAGTTGGAGAGAGATTGGGAAAGGCAGAACTTGAAGACAAGCAGGCAACTGTGAGAAGACATAAGGAATTACTAAAACTTTATTGACTCCCTACTTTGTATTGGGCTACAAAATAATGTCCAACTATAGAACAGTTGAAGTCCCCCAAGACGGCCTCTATCCACTTCACCTTTCTAGCTTCTTCTTTTTACGTACGAACCGTGTTCGGCTGGCCTTTGCATATCCTCTCCTCAGCACCTTATCTCCATCTGGCAATGTCCCAGTCATCTTTCAGAATCCCATTGCATGTCAACTCCGCTCTGCGGCTCTGCCTGTCTCCCACCTTTGCTAGACTGTCTATATCCATCCCTCTTCTGCCTATATAGGCTTTGTTCACACATCTACCACAGCATTCATCATATTATCTTTTAATAATATTCTTTATGCCTGTGGACCCCACTAGATTATAAATTCTCCAAGCCAGGGACATTAAATCATATATGAGAGTTTGTTCAAATCTTGCACTCACAAAATGCTTGTGAAATGAATATGTGAGAGGGACGGAAGGAAGGAAGAATGCAAGGAAGGAAGAAAGGCAGGAAGGAATCAGACCATTGAATTCTTGTTAGGAGAAGATTGCTTTCTGTGGGTTTCTGTGGTTAAGAGTGTTGTCCAGTCTGGTGTTTCTCACCAGGGACTGCAATGAAATTTTGTACAAGAGTCTTTTTTATTGCACTGCGACCCTATTCATTGTATAACTCTTCACATTTCCCAAGCTGCAGCCCACTAAATGTAGATGGCATTTCCCCTGATATCATTATGAAAACTAAGGCATTTGCAAAACCCCAACAAAAGGAAAACAGATTAATTTTCCTTGGCTTGGAAGTAGCACTGTAGCAAGGGTTCTTTTCCCCCCCAATTCTGAGACACTTCCTGAAAAGACAGGCTATGTTCCTGGAAGAAATGCTGGGTGGCGGGCTCCAGCCAGAGTATGAATTAGTGAAAAAAGGAGGGAGCAAAGCTGTCCTAGCCAGCAGAGAGAAATTATGGTAGCCTAATCAGTGTACGAGAGCTCAAAGCAAAGAATGTTTTAATTATAGTGAGCTAGTTAGAGGAAGAGTCCTAGCCAAGTTAAACCACTCTCTTAATTCAGGATTCCAAGGAAGTAGTGAGGTTTTTACCTACTCTCCGAATGTATTCTCTCCTGCTAACAAATTGTCCAGTTTTGTGAAGTCAGGATTATGCTGAGGCATATGATTGAAGGTACCTGTCAGGGCCTGATCAGAATAAAGGGCAGACACAGGGATGCCAGGGACTCAGTATTGCCTTCTTGACTGCCATGAAACCTGCTACCCCATTTCCTTGCAACCTCACACATCATTCTTCCAGAATTGGAAACAAATGGCCAGTGTCTATTTCTGGTGCTACTATCATCAGGATCTAGGACTGCAAGTACCAAAAGTCAAGGTTCTCATTTACCGTTGGGGACTTGTGCATATGCAGTATTAGGATCCTGGGTTTAAAATTTTCCCCCTTCAGTGATGTAATGTTATCTCGTTTATATATACTTGTTATACTTCGAGTCTAAGAGGTCTTCCCTGGACCTTTAGTGTCCAGTTAGTGGTACTATTTTGGGAAGTTGCAGAATGTTTGGGGCATAAGGTCGAAAGGGTAGGATTTTGACGGTGTAATCTGTTTTAGCCTCTGACCTAGCTCCCTCCCTCCTTGTCTATGCTATGGAATAAGCAGCTACTCTATGCTGCTATCTTCACCAAATGCTGCCCCATGGCTTTCCACCATTCTCTATGCCTAAACCTTTGTCATCAGTGGTCTATAACATCGCTCTGAAACTGTGAGCCAAGATGCATGTTTCCTCCCCAAAGCTGATCATCAGATATTTTGTTTCAGTGACAGAAAAGTAACGAATATACTAGTGCTATTAGCATTTTCCAAAACAATGTCCCACATCATCTTCCCTTTCTCCCCTATTAATACAAACCTCACTAGAAGTAAGAATCATCACACATTTTACAGGTTGACCAAATGGGTACAAAGAGGCTAACCCATTCTGTAAGATTCTCAGAGTCAACTTGTGGAAAGACGAAGCCTAGATCTTGCCTTTCCCTTATAACAACACAATACAACTTTATGTAGGGGAGAGCCTGATCTTATTGGAATGGAGTTTTCCTCTCCCCTAAAAGGGATCTTATTCAAGTTGACTTTCTGGAAGCCAAAAGACCCTCTGAATTACCGATCTAGTCCTGAAACTAAATGGGTACCTCTATCTAAATGATAACTTGCTGTGACTTCTGCAGCTTGGAGGTCATAGTTCCAAATGCAGTGAAATACCTTCTTAAATATTCAAAAGCCCACTTAGAAAATATGCCCTTCTGTAGATATGTAGACTTTAGGACTGTTCTGCTTTAACTGTTGGGGAGAGAGGAGGGGGAGGGGAAGAACAGGTAAAGCACAAGAAGGCAGGAGAGAAAGAAGAAGGAAGAGGTGAGATATTGATCAAATTAAACACCAGGAAGACCAAAGGCACACAGACTATGACACAGAGAAGTTTAGGCACATACAGGAGCCTATGCTGGTTCCCGCATGTCAGAAATTTTTGATTGACTCTGCCTCTAATAAGACCATTCCAAATGAATGAAAGCACCGTGTAATTAAAATATATGATCCTGAGAAGTAATATGTATACTGAGAGCAAAAATGTATGGTTTCATAGATGATTTTACATGAATTCTCCAGATAGTCACCAGGCAGGTGCACTAATTGCCCTGTCTAGCTCAGTAAGTATTTTCCCTATATACTAGGGTTGTTGCCATTCTAACTATTGTGACACGTGCATATCTTGCTTATACTCAATGTCAAGATTGAGCTTCAATATACTAACTCTTAGACAACATCTGCTTCCCTAATAAAGCCTGCAAGTACCTCCCTGGGACTTTCTTGTACTGAAGCTCATTTCTGTCCATTTTCCCCTTTTGGAGACGGAAGGTGAAAGTCATTAATCTTTCTGAAGCTGTTGAAGTCCCCTCGGTATTTCTTTCAGCAAGCTCAGTAATTACAGTTTTCCTTCAACATTGACTCATTGGCTTGATAATCTAATCCTTTAATTATCTTTTTATAATAAAAATCATATTGAATGGTTCCAGACACGATTTCCCTCAGAAAGCAAATGGCAGAGAAAGTGCCTTCAGAAATAAATTCTTCTAGAGAAAGGGGAACATGGTCACATTTCTAGGACTGTGGAGGTCCCCAGAGCAGATGACAAACTTCTGTTAATCAGTTTCTAATAGAAGTCTCCCTGGTGGTCCCTCAGATGGAAATGTGGGATTTTTGTGCTTTTCAAACTGCAGCATTTCATACTCATCAATGCTAGCTGTGACTTGTCATGATTGTCTTTGTCAGCGTCCCTGTTTTTTTGAATCTTCTTCATCCCACAGGGTATGTGCTCTGAAAAAAACCAACATTTGCTAGATTCCTCTAATAGTCCTTACTTATCCTATGCTTTCTTTTTCCGAGTTATGTCACCAATTCTTCTCAAATTTCTTCACAGCATACTTTCTCAACTTAAAAATAGGGTCTAGATGAATTGTTGCACTCCTTAATATACATGCTCCCACCCTGAATTCTAGCTCCAAGACAGGAAGAAAGAAAGAAACAAAGGAAGAAAGAAAGATGGAGAGAGGAGTGGCGAGGTGAGGTGAGCAGAGGAGATGAGTAAGGAGGGGAGGGGAAGGAGAGAGGAAGGGAAGGGGAGAAGAGGAAAGAGGAGGGGGAGGAGGAGATGATATGAGAGGAAGCAGAGCTGTTAAAAGCGGAGAGATGAATCACCGTGGATGAACTTTGAAGACTGTACATGAAATAGATCAATGACAAAAGATGATATGACTGTCTAATTCCACTTATGCAAAGTCTCTAAATTATTCAACTTCACAAAGACAGAATACTGCTTGGCAGTCATCAGAAACTTAGGGAAGATGGAGTGGGGCATGTGTGCTTAATGTGTACAGAGTTTCAGTTTGGGAAAACAAAAATATTCTGGAAAAGCATAATGCTGATGATGCCTATCTAACAAGGTAATGTTCTTCAATGACACAGACTTGTAAACCTAAAGTGGCCTAAATGTTTAATTGTATACCTTGTACATTTTATACAACAGAAGAGAATGGAATGAAGTAATCAAAACTTTATAAATGAAAAGAGAATAAACAGGAGGGAAGTTAGTTAAGAAGGGAGAACAGATACCAAGACAGAGGAAGGAAGTAGCATAATATTTCCTGATTTTTTTTTTTTTGCAGTTTAACGCTATTTCTTTCCCATTGATATGAAAATAAAAGCTAGGCAAGATTGGCATATACCTGCAATCCCAGCGTGCATCCCAGCGTGCCAGACAGGGAAAGTAGTGCATCTCCTGTGGACAACCTGGATTCAGGGGTTTTCTTTAGAAGATGTGTATAGATACTTTATAGTCTCTGTATTCTGAGGGAAAACAATGCCTCTGAACACTTCACAAGTAGACACACAGATATGGCTGAATCACTTCTCACCCTCTGGGTCTTAGTGTGCATGGGGCAAAGACAGGGGACATCAAGACCTCTAGAAATAGAATGCTTGGATGGCTCAATATGGACAGGAGGTGTATTGGAACAGGGTTCAATCGTTTGACACCCTATGCCTGCCAGTTTCAAAAATCGCCTTTAGGGAACAGCTGACAGTGTTTACATCTAAATAAAAAATCAGACAAAATCATTTTAATAAAGACTGTTATTTATCTTAGTGGCTGCAAATAATCTGGTAAACCTTTCAGATTATAGTTATTCTGTATCCAAAACCCTGAACTGAAACCCTTTGGTTCTAGGCAACAGATAGCAAGGATATTTGGTTCCTTTGAGGACATATTGGTTTTCAATTAACCCCAAAGTAAGAGGCTTGAGAGCTGGCAACATATTCTAGAAACTACTATGTCCTCTACCATGAATAGAGAGCATTCTGTTGTTAAGCAGAGGCCTGGTGCTCTGTAGCACTGGGACCCTGGAAAAGGAGAGGCTTACTCATTAAGGCTCCTTCGACCTCAAAAAAGAAGGTGGACAGTCATCAAAGAAGATATCTGACATCAACTTCTGGCCCCCACACACAAATATGCATGTACACACACATGTTCACACCCACATGCATTCTCTCCCCCACCCCCTCACACACACACACACACACACACACACACACACACACACACACACACACACACACACGAAAGATGAGTCAATATATCAGGAATCGCAGGTTACATAAAAAGAACGATGCTGAAATGGTGCTGACCTTGATGGGGAAATGGGGATGAGTGAGGCTGATATGCTGGCTTAACAGGACTAGGAAGCACAAATCACAAGAAATCAATGTAATAATCACCTCTTCCACATGCTAGAGCAGGAGTCAGGCCCTAGTTGTAGAGGTAGGCCTGCAGCTACGATGAAAACTCAGTGAAGGACATTTCACTAATCTGTTCCTTAAAATACCCTAGATGTGACTCTTGCTTCAAACCAAGTTGAAAACAGACTAAGTTGAAAACACTGATTTTATTTCAAACTATGTTGATTGCTTTTCCCTTTGAGAGTTTCATTTGTTTATCAGCAGAAATTCCTGGGCTAATTCCGAGAAATGCCATTCATTTCTGGCCAACAACAAGTCATGAACAATGGGTGGGGTAGAAGGGGGAGCTCCCCACGGAGGGTCTTGCTTTCGGGACATGACAGCCAGGGCCTCTGTATGTGCATGGTGGCAGAAGAGAAAGGCTTTGGGTGGGAGTACTGGGAAAGCATGAAAAGGTAGGCCAGATGGCACACTGTATGCATGCCACTGCAGGCTTAGTCCTTGGGAAATGCTATGAGGGCAAAATGTTGTCATGGTGCCCACAGCCCTTTGAAGATTAGCAGGGTCCTCTCGCCAGTTTACTCTTACAGAGGATTGCTGCTCTCTGAGTTCTCCTGAGCTCCTTTCCCAGAGTCTCCCCTGGATACAATAACTTTACTGCCTTTTCCAAATCCAAGAGATGAAATTAACAAGTGTCTGGGTTCAATGTATGAAACTAACAGCCCAACTGGATCTGAGTTTTAGTGTAGGGTCTGGCAATCAACATTTTATCATATTCCCAAAGGTTGCCCTTAAGCGCGCTTAGCTCTAAAGAGAACATATTTACAGACTTGTAGGAAAAAATAGCCTGCTATGTTAAGGAACTCTTCCACATCAAGACACTCTACATAAAGTTGGGCTTGGCAGCTCATGCATATAATCCCAGTACATAGATAGCTGAGGTAGAGAACGGCCGTGAGCTGGAGGCCTGGCTGGCCACACAGTGAATTCCAAGGCACAGAAATAGGGGGCAGGAATGAAGCCTTGTTCAAAAGAAATGATCAAAAGAGCTACTATCTCTTTTAAGCAGTGTCTCACACATCAGACTAGGGTCCAATTTTCTTCGTAGCTAAGGATGACCTTGAGCTTCTGATCCTCCTGAGGGCTGAAATTACAAGCTTATGCTACCACGCCCAGTTTTATGTGGTACTGAAGGACAAGAGAGGTCATAAATTTGAAGGAGAGGAGAAAATACATATGGGGGATTTAGAAGGGGGAAAGGGAGAAATGTAATTAATATACAATCAAAAGAAAGGAAAATTAAAGGAAAGGAGAAGAGATGAGATGAGATGAGATGAGAAGAAAAAAAAATCCCTTGGGTTGATAACATTTCCATACTACAGCTATGATATTCATCTAGTAGAAAAATGGGATAAAAGTTAATTGGCTGTTTAGAGGTCATCAGCTTTTTCAATAAAATATAAAAGGTAGGTGATTACAGAATCCAAAAGATAACATAGGAAATGAAGAAAAAGAAATGGTGATCAGAAATAGGTAATGTTAAGAATACCAAAGCAGCTGAGAGGGAAAAAATTAGCCTAAGGAAGATGGAGAGAGGCTCAGTGAGTAAAGTGCTTGCCACATAAGCATGAAGACAAGATTTCAGATTCCCACAACTCACATAAAAAGGCACACAGGGGTAGGGGTATGTTCCATCTCTAATCCTAAAATGGAGACAAGAGGAAGGGGCTACCTGAAATAAGCTGGCTAGCCTAATGAGTTAAACCAGTGACTTTTGGATTCAATGAGTGACCTTGCCTCAATATATATGGTGGAGAGTGCTCAAGGAAGTCATTCAACGTCTAACTTTACCCTTTATTGTGTATAAGCACAAAGGTACAATGTATTCCCTCACACATGCAAACATGCGTACATACATGAACATACACCACACACACACACACATCCCATAATTAAATAAAATAAACAAAGAAAAGAGAACAAGGAAATCTAAATATTTGAAAGTGGATCTAAAATCATTTTGAACTGATCTGGAAATTCCACTCCTAGTTATCTACCAAAAAGAACTGAAAACACGTGCCACACAAAATCCTGTAGCCAAATATTCATAGTGCATTGCTGACAACAGTCAAATAGTGGAAAGAACTGACACGAACACTGACTGACGAAATGATAAACACATGTGGTGTGCTGGTATGAATGATAATGGCACCCATAGGCTCATTTATTGGCATGTTTAGTCCCTAGTGGTGAAGTGTTTAGAAAGATAAGGCGGTGTGCCCTTGTTGAAGGAGGTGTATTCATGTTGGAGGAGGAATGTTGCTGGCAGTAGACTTTGAGGCTTTAAATCTAATGCCAGGCAAGTGTCTTTTATCTTTTTCTCTCCCTTTCCCTTTCCCTCTCCCTCTCCTTCTCCCCCCAACCACCTGCAGATCAGGAATTAGCTTTCAGCTATTACTCCAGCACCATGTATGCCACCATGCTCCCTGTCATGATGATAATGGGCTAGCCCTCTGAAACTGTAGGCAAGTGCCTAATTAAATGCTTCCCTTTAGAGGTGCCTTGGTTATGCTGTCTCTTCACAGTAACAGAACAGTGACTAAAACAAGTAGTATGACCATACCGTGCATGTTATTCATCCATACAAAAGTACTGAAACATTGGCACATGCTATAACATAGCCTAGCTCTGAAAACATTATGCTAAGTGAAAGAAACCATAAGCCAAAGTCCCCCTACTAAATAAATTCCTTACTGTGAACTCCAGAATAGTCACATCCACAGATTCATAAAGAAGGTTAGTTCTTGATGGGAGCTGAGGGTGAGGGAAATGACAAGTAACTGTGTAATGTGTTGAGGGCATCCCAGCTTGTAATTGTTCTTAATATCACTAAATTGCAAACTTTTAAATGATAAATTTTAAGTTGTGTGAACTTTACTTACAACAGAAATAAACAATTATTCCTCTTATCCCCTTGCATTATTGTACAAACAAACAAAACTAAAAGGAGCAGAAAATGGCCTTCTTTTGTTACTATTAACACTGGATGTCAAAGGCACAGCCATTTGATTAAATGTATGGGATGGAAACAAAGAAACAAAATGTGTGTGGTTAATATTGAAATATAAAAAGATGGATGCATAGTGGTCAAGTGATTTGTTCTACTTCCTCTATAGTGTCACAGGCCCAGGAGACTATATGTACCTTGTCTTAACATAGTTCATTTCTGCTGGAGTATATATTTACACAGTGTAAATCTGTGTATATGTGTGTCGAATAAGAATAACCGATTAGTGCAAATGAGAACTTGCCTTCATTTGTACATAAGATTTTGCACTACTAAGTGACAGAAATTAAATGCCAAGTACGCTGACTGGGTTGCACCAAGAAGCAATGAAGAGTTGCAATCTTGTTCCCAATACGCTTCGTTCTTCTTGTCTCTGATTTGGTGACACATTCTTTTTAAGGTGTTTGTAATTATGTGGGTTGTTCTTTTGTCCAGAACTTGCCAGCCCCAGACCTTTCTCATTCCCAGCGTAAGACACTGTCACCATTTTACAAGGTGGACCTTCTATTTTTTGTAATATTGCTTAATTGCAAATGTAAGAAGCCCTTTAAGCTCAAATAGGATACTGTTTTGTCAGTATTCCAGTTATAGATTTCATAAGTCACGTGTTGTTTTCTCCAATCTTTTTTTTTCTCAAAAGCACTGCAATTTTTCAATGTACAACTTGACAGAAAGTGAGGGTTTTCAGAAATGGACTATTGTCTTATA
The DNA here is from genome assembly GCF_011064425.1 of Rattus rattus. Lineage (NCBI taxonomy): Eukaryota > Metazoa > Chordata > Mammalia > Rodentia > Muridae > Rattus > Rattus rattus. The sequence continues at coordinate 95,412,811 of NC_046172.1, forward strand.
GCAGAAATACCTGTTCATAACTCAGTTATTGGTAAAAGAAATGGCATACGGTTTCTAACCCTCGCCTTATGATAATACAGTGGGTTACTAGGAAAGACCTTTTCTTACTCCATCAGGAATTAAAAAGACCAGGATTGAGGGAGACAAAACCACCATGTCCCTATCCCTTATAAAATCATGTCAAAGAGCCAAACTTCTTCACACCTAGCAGAAAGAAAACAGTGTGGATTAGGCAGCCAGTAACCAGATCAAATCAGCTATTTTGGCCATTTTATAACAACTCTTTAATAACCTAGGAATGCTGGAACACTTCCAAGGGAACACAAATCTATTAATTCTGAATAGAAAACTCTCATGGAATAAATATTAAGAATTCTAAGATAAAAATCATGGTTTAGGGTCCTGTTCAGTTAGAAATTCTTCTTTGGGTGACAAAACTTATATATAAAAGCAAAGCAAATGGAAAGAAGGTTATTTTTACCCTATCTTTCTTTCTTTACTACATCTTTACTCTAAAAAAGAAGATAGGGAATTGCATTGCTACTTATTTCTCAAGGACCACATACAGTCAGTCTTGCTTAGGGACAAGGACAGGATCAATGAAACCCATGACTCCTAGCAGTTTAAATTTTCCCCAGAAGCACGCCCCAGCCTTTATGTGGCAGCAGTTTCTTCGGGCCCAATAGAAGCCTGTGGTATGTGACCAAAAGAAGAGAACACTGTTCATCTGTTCTTCATGGCAATAAGTATCCACTTTTCACTGGCAATTCTGTATAATCAGATTTATATATCTTTTTCAGGAGCTACAGGACACACCCACAAATATAGGTAAGACATTTGGGAAATTTGAGGCTAAATTGTCTACAACAAAAGATATGAGAACAAAGAAACAACTGGTAATATACAGCCCCTCTATCTTTTTTTAAGCATGATAGACCCCTTCCTCTAAGCTTGCTATTACCTACGTGAGTGCTCCCTTGTAATTCACAGTGCTGTTTGCCATTATGGAAAATCACTATCTTACATATAAAAAAGCTTATATGCTTTCAGTCTATGGAACTTATTTATTCTCATTCTTTCTCTCTCTCCCCCTGTCTTTATCAATAAATATAGCTTTTAAATATAATTTTCTTTTAAAAACTGGCATACAATATAATAGGTTTTCCTGTATCATTTTCACACATAGTTTTTGGTTGGATAAACTCATTCTCAGTCCTCTTCCATAGCTCTTTGTCTGCCTGTGCCCCAGCTTGTATCATTGGTCCCAGTATTATTTTCCCTTCTATTTTTATATCACATGTATGGTATACCATCACCATTGCTCCTCCTAGAAGCCTCTCCTCCCTATTATCATGGGGTCCTTTTTAGTTTTTGTTCATCTATTTTTGCTCGTGTCATGTAGATATGTATATACAAATATCAGTAGCTAAGATACACATATGAAAGACAAAATGTGGCATTTAACTTTCTGAGTCTGGTTTACTTTCACTCAGTATAGTATCTTCTGGTTCCATTGAGTGTCCTGCATGCTCTATAATTTTTTATGGGTAAATACAATTTCATTATATATATGTACCACTTTTCCATTTTCCTTTCACCTGCAGATGAATGTGTAGATTGATTCCATTTCCTAGACATTGTAAATAGAACAACAAGGATGATATAGCTAGCTTATATAGTAATTTTAGTTGTAATGCTTTTTCTTTGACAAGGCATTTCTGTGACCCTGAAGGCTTGAGTTTCTTCATGCCTAATAATCACTGGAGTGGAAATAATATAGAGGTGTCATCAAATTTATTGCTCTGTCCCATAAGAAGACTGACACTCCATACACAGTCAAGAGATTAAAATGTCCATACAGTAGAAATGAGATCAACAGCTACATAGCAAAATTCCTCCTCTTCTCAAACCAACGCTATTCCATTATGGTTTAAACCATTTGCTTTTGTTCCATTTAATAGAAAAATTAATTGCTTGCACTCTGGCTCAATATGGCAAAGGAGGGCACATGAAAAATCTTTTGGTTCTTTTCCAAATGAAGAACAAGGATGATGTGAAGCTAAATAAAATAAAATAAGAGTTTAAATGTAAGAAAAAACCCATAGGAATAAGGTAAAATAGATTGTGGAACCAGATATAGAGTAGAGTAATGATTGATGGCTAAATCAAATGGTCAGCTGGCTACTGGAGCAACATACGGAGAGGTAAGGCTAAAGAGCTAAGGTGGAATTATATCTGAAAATGGCTTCTGTGTGAAGCTGGTATTGAGGTTTTGTATCCTTGAAAAGTTGTCAACATTAGTGAATATATTGTACTATTAAGATGGAGTCCCTTTACAACAAGGGACATTTCTTTGAAGGAAATAGTGAGACCTTGATATCTTTCTCTCTGTGTGTCTCTCTGTCTCTGTTTCTCTCTCTCTGTCTCTGTTTCTCTCTCTCTCTCTCTCTCTCTCTCTCTCTCTCTCTCTCTCTCTTCCCCCCCTCTCTCTCCCTCTCTCTCGTCTTCCCTCCCTCTTCCTCTCCTCTTCCAGTGCCTGTTTGCCTGCCTGACGTTGCACAAGCTATTTCTTTCACTAAATGCTTCTCAACATGTTGGACTTCATATGACCAAAACCAACACAACCAAAGAACCTGGGACTGAAACCTCAGAAAAGGTGAGCCAAAAATAAATTTGTTTTTTTCTCTTTTCAGTTAATTTGGGTTTTCTTACATTTATTGCCATATCAATAGAAACATGACTAAAATGTCTGAGGACCAAGGTCACATGTTTCACATCTAAAAAAGCTCTAACATGATTCTGCCCACACAGAGTTGTTCTCCCAAACTACACTGATCACTCAAGGTTGGCAGTTGTAAATGAGGTCCTATTTCAAACATTATGAAAGAATAGTACTGTACATTAAAACAAAAGTTTCCATCAAAGCAGGAGGTCCCTATTCTGAGATAACCAAAATCCTAGGTTAGAGCTGAATGTGCAAAAAAGACTGAAATAACCATTCATGAAGCAATAAAGGGGTCATTCAAGATAAAATCCCATGGAGAATAGCTTTTAAGTAATATCTAGAAAAATAAGAAAAATTGATAACTAAGAAAAGCTTTAAAGAAACTGCAGAAAGGCCAGAATTTACATCTGAAAAAACCCACAAATATTTCCACTTAGAATGTAGTATAAGACAATTTCAAATACTTAAAACAACAAAACAAAAGGAGAGTCAACCCCAAGAAATTATAACATGATTTTAAAATAACATGTCAATATTTTAAAATATAATTTGAAAACTTGGAAGAAAATATAGTTGTTGGAGATAAGATAAATAAACAAAACTTAACAGATCGTCCAAATAATATGTCTGAAAGGAATTTATAAACCAGAGAATAAAATTGATGAAGTATCATTGTGGGAAATATGTGAAATGAAAAAGAGTAAAAGAGACATTAGGAGACACAGAGGACAAATTAAATGAGGTGCAAAAGTTTATATCAAAGATAGTTTTATAGCACCAGGAAAGCTGAAGCAGAAGAACTAGGAGTTTAAGGCCAGTGTGGGATACATGAAACTTTATCTCAAAATATAAATGGAGAGAGAGAGAGAGAGAGTCCAACAATGAGAAGCAAGATATATGGATGATCATTTTTATAAAAATGGTAACGAACAAAGATATTTCTCAGTCCTTAGGCTGAAAATAATCTGAAAAACAATCACATCGCTGGACACAGTGGCACACATCTTTAATCTTAGTACTCTACTAGGCAGAGGCAGGCAGATCTCTGTTAGTTTGAGGTTAGCCTAGTCTACATAGTGAGTTGCACGACAGCTAGGGTTATTTAAAAATTTTTTGTCACAAACAATAACAACAGCAACAACAACAACAACAACAAAAAGAAGTCATATCAAGTAGGCTAAGAAAACAAAAATTATGAATAATCACATCCCAATTTATTCATCAAAGGGGAAAATCTTCCAAGGTGAAGGAAATAAAAACCTACAACATATCTACAATGAAATAGTTCAACTTTTATCCATGACCCGAAAAAGCCAGGAAGCCATTTAGAAATAGCTTCAAAAGTGCTGAAGGAAAATGAGCAACCTAAAATTTTATACCCAGCCAAATTATCACTCAAGAATGGCAACAACCTCATGAATTTTGTATATAAGGATTAGAGAATTTAGGCATAACTACACACACAAAGACCTTGCATAATGAAGAAAAATATTAACTTTCTTAGGTGCAAACTACAAGAGCAAGGAAAGGGAAAACAGTTTCTATGCACTATAAAATTAGCTCTTCAACTCATTTTATTTCACCTTTTTCCCCCTCTCAGATTCATGAACTCAATTCTCTTAATATGTTCCTGTCCTGTTAGAATATCTGTCAGCCTCTATTTACCATTTCGTTAATAATTGTTTTCTACCAGTGACCTCTGATTTAAGAAGCTGTGGTTAAGCTAAGTTCCTATGACATTAGGCCACTGTGTGAGATGTCTTGGAGATACTTTAGTGATTTTAATGGGTTATCTGGAATACCAAAGTAAAGATCTCTAGAGTAGCCATTTAATCAGAAATACTGCTCCCTCTCATTTACCAAAGTCTCTTACAATCCAATTTAAGCAGAAGCAAGTGAACACATTCAATACTAGCATGCTTGTATAGGAATTCACCCTGAAAAATAACTTTCAGATTGGTCAATTCCTCATGTCTTGATGCATATACTATTGTCATCAACGTTCAGAGAGATAAATCTGCATGTGATATTTTGTCACCTGAGAAAATGAATGGTCTTTGTTTATTGGAATGTATTTGCTAGGACATGAAAGTATACTTTATAAAGTAATATGAATAAAGCAATTGGTTATTTATAAAGGTATTTACTTCTGTACAGAGTAAATCTAAAAGCTGCGATTAATTTTGAAGAGTTCTCTGACTCCCTAAAGTCTATTCAGGAACCTTCATCTGAACAGTTATCTTCTACAGAATAATGAATAGACCTAGAAGGTGACAAGGCTTCCACTTTGCAGATCTCAAGATTGATAGCTTTTCCTTGGAATGTCATTGGGTTGGCAAGCATTCTCTGAATCTCTCCATGGTTCTAAGACTCTGGAGCAGAAACCAGGCCCTAGTCATATCAAAATAAAGTGCAATTGAGGGGACCTCTACTTCAGGAAAATGCCTTAACCATAAACTGTAAAAGCAGGCTTCCCAACAACTTCCTGAAAAAGTTTCTATCTGGTTCTCCCCAGACTTGCCCTTAACAGTGTGTACCTAATAACAACTGTGCAGTGTGAAGGAGGCGACTGTTCGGCAGGCAGGCAGCTTTATACCATCATAAACCTCACTGGTTCAGTTCCTTTGATTTATGAACAGCTCCTCATCGTTTGGAAGCTATGCTTGGATGCAATTCCAGCACTAATTGTATAGGACACGTGCCCCAATGATACAACTCCCCGGTTACCTACTGCCTGTGGCAGGAAGAAGCTGTTTATGGCTATAGTTCTTCTCTCCCTTTTCATTCCCTTTCAAACAATTAAAAGCCCAATGAAAATCTGTTACTGGGTACCCAATAACGTATTAGAACCTAGAATGTGTCCCATTTGGGCTATAAAGTGTATTTAGGGGGAGCACTTCAACTTGAGGGAGTTTAGGATGGTTAGTTGGACAGAGTCACAGATTGGAGAAACAGAGGCAAACTGATTACCTGGGCAACGGGGGCAACACAGATGAGGAATATGCACGGGTGAAAGGCAATGAAGACTTGGACATCTGACTCGGCTGCAAAGCACATTCCCATTCTGTAAAAGAGAAGGCGAAGAGAGAAAATATGTCTTTCAAAGGTCACTGGGATTATGCCAGTTTGCGAAACAGTCATGCAGGGACTCACCCAGACAGTGAATAATGCATTCCCAAGAATCTGAATGTAATCAGCTTTCTTTTTTAAAATTCCTTTTCCCACTCCTAGCACCTCTGCTGGGTTGATTGGAAGCATATCAGCATACCTTTTATGAGATTGGGTTCAATATAGACCGAGTTTTCAAGGCTCCCATATTTAGGGCCATATTCATGGGAGGCTTTTTCTGGCCTGGCTCTGTGATAGTTCAACCCTTTTCAGTTCTAGCTACATGGCTTTTCCAAGAGCCTATTCTGATTTCATAACCACCTGCCTGGTGCCATAGAAGAGAAAGGGTGGTGAGTAATAGGTCCCTCGAGAGTTGCTTCCCAGCCCTGTGCACAGAGACATCCCTGGCATGTGAGTCCTTGCATTCAGCTCTGCCTTGATTCATTAGGCAGCGTGACTCCTCTCCTCATTTCCCTTTTCAGTGTTGGTTTCCGAGAACAAGCTAGAACTAGAAATTGAGCTGATCAGCTAGTATGTCTGGATGAGCAACTTGGTCCGTGTATGACTTAGCGATACATGATCCCCAACTCTGACAGCTTTCAGTCAATGCTAGAACAAAGAAAGCTTTGGAAAAGCATTTTACATTTACATTTACATATCCCATCCATAATTCATCCAAAGGAAGGGTGACTTGCATCTGTCAGGCCGTTACAGAGTAAAGGGTAGTGAAGTGCACAGAGAAAGAATATGCCTCTCTGTTGGCATCGGGATCATGTTAACATTTTCACTGCCTTGTGGACTTCAAAGCCTTGGCCCCCAAGGGCTAGCTGTCCATCTCCAATGTACTGAGTCAAGAATCTGACAAAATAATGCCATACCAGGCAGTTAATCAGCCCCCAGATTCTCTATTTAATACAAGCCCTAGCCATTTAAAGAGGCAGGCTTCCTTTATCCAGACTGGAATCACCTTACTACAATTCTTCCTTCTCATGTGTATTTTAGAATAAAGTTTTATGTTACTGCATTTGAAAATAGTAGAGAGAGTCTTAATGCACCATACTCCTCAGGGCCAGGTAGTAGCATCTGCAGATGAGCTCTCAGAAGCACATCAGAAAAGCATAGTTCCTGATTGAGAAGAAAATCCAATCTTTAATGTTGTATACTGAATTTGCTTCTACATTGTAGAGATTAATAAGAACACTGATAACTGTATGTAGTACATATTAACAGTGATTACTCCTATACTCTTTTAGATAAATTAATGAGTTTAATCCTTAGTACAATATATGAAATAGGTAGTATCATTCTGTCTTGTTTTGAAACAGGTGGACTCAAACTCAGTGATCCTCCTGACTCAGCCTTCTGAGTGTTGAGATCCACAGGCATGCTGCCCCACACCACGCTATCCTGTTTGAAAGAGGAAACTGAAGGGATCTCGGAGAGGTTATAGGTAAATTACCCAACACGTCATGAACCATAGATGGCCTGCTTTAGAGTCTGAAAACTAGTCTCCCACAAAGTTAACTCCACAAACCCTGAATACCTCCTGCTATTATAATGGCTGAGAGCTGCTTTATACAAGGTAAAATTTGGAAAGCCCAAAGGTCTGTTCAAATGGCAAAAAGATCAAGCTTCAGTGACTCTGGCTAGGCACAGAAAAGGAATTCCATGCAGTCTTTACCCTGGATCGTAAGAAACGAGTTCATTCTATGCATTCAGAATTGTCAGTTCTTAAAGATTATGATGAGGCTTTCCTTCACAATCGGCCTAATGCTGCTGCTTTCATTAAGAAAACTAAACATGTTTGGAAACGTTATTTTTGCCACAACTGGGGTTGCTTCTACCATCATCTAAAAGGCAGATCAATTTTCCTACTATCTGACCCTTCTACTTTCTCCTATTATGTCCTATATAATTAGCTTAAAAGCCCACAGAAATTTATTTATAGTACATATTTACAGAGTTTAAGAAAAACAAACCAAACCTTAACAGAGAGATAGTCTTTGCAATCTGGCCTCCATCCTGTGTCCCCTTCTTGAATGTGAATCTTAAATTTGCTCTCTAGCCAAGAATCAAATACTACTGTTTCTCCTACATGTACCTCACACACCATGATACCTGGGTGCTTACCAATATTTCTTATGACTGTAATAACCTTGCTTTCTGCCAAATAAACATTGATAAGCTCCCCAAGTGCTAAGGAATGAAGACAGAAATCTTGGGCCATAAGCATTGTACCTCTGAGCAGATGCAGTTCACACAGTAAACCAGTCCATACGGTTCCAGGTAGGGATGCCATTTCTCACCCACTCTATACTTCTTGTCTTGAAACATGCAATATGTCTCTGAGTCTGTTACAGGGGGAGGAGAACACAGTGTTAGAAAATAGAGGCCAAGTCACAACATTCAAAGACAATCATGGGTTCTATCCATTGCCCTTTATACATCAAGGGATGAGTCATTGCATTTGTAGAGCACCTACTCCTGGCTCAATGTTTTATGTATTTTGTTTCCTGTATCTTTACAAAAACTCATACAGGAAATATGACTATCGATCTTATTTTATGAAAAAAGGAAGTCAAGAAACATAGAACTAGCAACAGCTGAGATGATATCCAAACCCAGGCTGATCTGACAGTGGAATTCTCAATCTTACTTGCAGCTCTGTTATAATAGCAATATAAGAAAACCTATCACCAGCCTTTTGGTTTCTGAAAAGGACATACTTCCTTTCCAAAGGTAAGACAATGAAAACTTTGCTTTCATTTAGCGTACAAATTTTCTTGAGAATAAACAATCTTCATTAGCTCCAATCATACACTTCTTTTTGTTGGAATATTTTCACAGGGCTGGAGATATACCTGAAAAGTTAAGATTCCTATTCTTCCGGAGAACCTGGATTCAATTCACAGCATCAATGTGGCAGCTCAAAAACATGCATAATGCAAGTTCCAGGCAATCTGCCGTCCTTTTCTGGCCTCTGCAGACAACCAGCACAGATGTGGTGCACAGGCATACATGCAGGCAAAATATCCATGCATGTATAGTAAATATATTTAATTTTAAGCAAATGTTAAAAATATAGACATATTTGGTTTTATTTTATGTGTATGAGTGTTTTGGTTATATGTATGTCTGTTTACTATATGCATGTCAATGCCCACGGAAGCCAGAAGAGGGCATTGAATCTCCTGGAACTGGAACATAGATGTTTGTGTTCAGCCATGTTGGGATTCTGAACTGAGTCTGGGTCTTTTGGAAGAGCAGCAAGTGTTCTTAACCACCGAGTCAACTCTCTAGCCCCGAAAACTTGTTATAGTTGGAATTTTCATTATACTGTAGGATGTTTGAGCATATTTCATGTTATTTGTTATGTTTTAGCTGTATTGGTTATTTAAAAAGTAGACATTTATTCTTTATATTCAATTCACACATGACTCCATATCCACTGGTCAAGAAATGAAAGCAAATACCACAAGATCCAGGTATACCATTCTTGGGCATATGTACCCAAAGAATTCCATATCTCATTACAGAGATGCTCACCCATGTACATTGTTTCTCTATTCATAATAGTCATAAATTGAATACACCCTGGATGCCCATCAGCTAATGAATAGAAAATAAAAATGTGGTACATTTACACAATGGAAAATTATTCAGCTGTTAAGAAAAATGATCCTGAGAGGCTCTGCCAGAGTATGACATATACAGAGGCAGACGCTCACAGCTAACCATTGTTCAAATGAGAACTGGGTTCCCATTGGAGGAGTTAGAGAAAGAACTGAAGGAGCTGAAGGGGCTTGCAACCCCATAAGAACAACAATACCAACCAACCCCACCAGAGCTCCCAGGGACTAAACCATCAACCAATGAGTACACATTGGAGCAACCCATGGCTCCAGCCACATATGTAGCAGAGGATGGCATTGTGTGGCATCAATAGGAGGAGAGGACCTTGGTCCTGCGAAAGCTCAATGCCCCAGTGTAAGGGAATGCCAGGGTGGTGAGTGGGAGTCAGAGCACCTTAATAGAAGCAGGGAAGGGGATGGGATAGGGGGTTTCAGAGGAAAACCGGGAAAGGGATAACACTTGAAATGTAGATACATAAAATAGCCAATAGCACATTTTCTCTTATATGTGGAAGTTAGCATTTACGCTGTGTGTGTGTGTGTGTGTGTGCGCGCACGCGCGCTCGCATGAGTGTGTACGTGCATGTGTGTGAATGTGTGTGTGTTTTATTTAGACTAACCAAAGAGATTTTGTGATGAGTAAGGGAACTTGTGGTGGTAGGGGATCTTCTGAAGAAAGGAAAATAAAATATGGTGATATAAAAGAAATTATGGAGAAACTAGAATAGACTAGAAGGACTATTATGGGGAGGGGGTGGGAGGGCAGTTTGAAAGTGGGACTATGGGGAGAGACAACTAATAATGGGAGACAATGCCACAACTAGACATCTTATACTAACAAGTAAAGGCTCCAACACCAGGAATAGGTTATAACTTGTTGATTTGTTAGTCAATGGAGAACCATAAACCCTTGCAAACATCATAGGCTATTTATTGCCAAGGCTATGGGTTGCTCACCACAATTTGATAGTAAGGCCTTGTTGCTGAAGGCACCACACACCTATGAAATCCAACATAGAAAAATCAAGCAGATGCCTAACTATAAGAATCATCACAACTGACTAGTGTTCATGGTACTGGAAGGTATTATGTGTGCTATCAGAGGAAAAACATAATCATCAATAATACTCAGTTATGAATCATATGACCTACAATACTAATCCACCTGCAAGTTATTCTGGTCTAAATTAAGTCTCACAAGATGTTAAAAGGATAATATTTTATGAGCAACTGGTATTTTTGTTGAAAATTGAAAGATCACTCCTCATTCACAGTTCAATCAATGTAATTCACTACGTTTACAAATGGGGGTGCATATATCATTTTTCAATAGATATATAACCTGAGTCTGACAAAATGCTACGTTCAGCCATGGCTGAAACTTAGCAAACTGGGAAGAAAACTTCATCAACCTAATACAAAGCATCTAAGAACAAAAACAAGAACAAAAATGCGGCTGACATTACCCTCCCTTCATGGCAAAGGACTGAACTTTTTCCACTATTACTGAGAATTATATGATGATGTCTGATTTTTCTAATGTTATCCTGGGGAAGCAGGTCCAAAAAGTTTTATGTATCACAAAGCAAAAAGTAAAACATTTACAAAGTATCATTGTTTTCTCAAAAGAAAACTCACCAATCTATTAAAATGTTATTCTGAATGGTAAGAGAATTTAGCAAGACTTTTGGGTTCAAGACCAACCATATTTATATATTCTGTAATAAACAAGGAGAAATTGAAGTACGACTGAGTATGGCAGATCATTCCTTAAAGATTTTCCTTCCAGTCTGCACCCTATCTCAAAACAATATGAAAGCAGATGAACTACAATTAGTACATATAGTATTTACAATAGTTCCTTCCAAATATGTGCCTTTGGATGTACACATCTAGCAAAACATATGCAAAGTTTGAACCAAGAAAGCTATAATGTATTGCTGTAAGGGAGTTTACACATTTATAGTATGTGTAGGTTGGAAGATAAAGAAATTTTAAAATAACAGTTCTCTCCAAAGTGGATAAGAGATTCCATGCAGAGGCAGGTGGATCCCTAGCAGTTCAAGTCCAATATGGTCTACATAGTAAATTTTAGGCTAGCATGAGCTATATAGTAAAACCTTGTCTCAGAGAAAAAGATATATGTATTAGCATAATATTTTATTTTTAAAAGATGTAAGTCTAATAATGCATTTTCATTGAAAGTAGAAGAAAGTGGAAGAACCAAAATAGTTTTGAAAAAGAAAGATGTTATAGTTTTCAGTAGATATTATAGGATCAGCTCAAGGTTAGATAAACAAACTAACAGAATACTTACACAGATTAAACAAAAGTCAATTCGATGAAGAAACGATAGTGTTTGAAACAAATGCAACAAATACTATAGAATGATTTAAGTACTCATGTGCAATATTTAGACTTTTGCCATTTCTAATAACATACAAAGATGAAGTAAGAAAGCAGGCAGGTGGATCATACCTTTAATCCCAGTAACTGAGAGGCTAAGGCAGTGGGGGTGTGGGTGGGGCATGCTGCAGCTTTAAGGCCAATGTAGGCCACATAGCAAGACCCTGTCTCAAGATGGGTAGGTACAAATGAAGAGGAATAATTAGAGGAGGAGAAGATATGATCTCAAGAATAGGCCATAGCAAAGATGTCAAAAACACACTGGAGAAAAGCTATCTTCAACACATGATTCTGGGAAATCTGGTGGTCCACATTCAGGACAACAAAATTAGACCTGTATCTATCAACCTGCACAAAATGAGTGACCTTAATCAAAGACCTTAATGTGGAACCTGAAGTTCTGGAACTGATGGGAAAGCTTAGGCAGTTCCCTACACGATGTAGGTGTAAGAAAGAAAGTGTGTGGATCAAGACGGGAGAGGAGGTAAGGGGGAACAGAAAGGAGCACAGGGAGAGGGAACTATAATCTGGATGATGATGATAAAAACATCTATTTTCATTGGCTGGAGAGATGGCTCAGTGGTTAAGAGCACTGGCTGCTCTTCCAGAGGTCCTGAGTTCAAATCTCAGCAACCACATGGTGGCTCACAACCATCTGTAATGGGATCTGATGCCCTCTTCTGACATGCAGGTGTACATGCAGATAGAGCAGTCATATAAAAGAAATAAATAAAAATAGATTTAAAAGAATCTATTTTCAAAAAAAGGAAAAAAGAAGAAATTATAGTAAAGAACAATAAAAAGGCAAACATGAAGTGTTTGAGGTGACGGAGCCAGTTTATACCTTGATTATGGTGTTTTCTATGGGACAAAATGCATGTATAAAAATTGTTCTGCGTGATTGTTGGGGGGAGGGTGGTAATGGGGGGAGGATGGGGAGGGGAACACCAATATAGAAGGGGAGGGGGAGGGGTTAGGGGGATGTTGGCCCGGAAACGGGGAAGGGGAATAGCAATCGAAATGTAAATAAGAAATACTCAAGTTAATAAAGATAAAAAAATTGTTCTAAAAGAGGGGGTATTTCATCATATGAAAATTGTGTATTTGTAAAAAAAAACTAATAAAAACAACAGAAAGGAAAAAAAAATCACATAAAATCTTTCAACCAAAAATTAAACACTTTCCACATTCAGGTAATGTCACTCCAAACTTTTGTTTTTAAAATGTGTTTTTATATGTTAGAGCAGTTTTAGTATTAAAAATAATTTGCAAAAGGTACAAATACTTTTCACCTACATTTTCATTTGCCCATATTATTAATATCTTGTCTCAATGTGATTCATTTTCTTTGATGAACCAATGTCGAGTTGCTAATATTAACCAAAGTATATGTACATGATCTGCATTAGGGTCCACTCTTTGTAACTCGTAGTTCCATGTGTTTTTACAACCGGATGCTATATATACACCATTGCAATAACAAATAGATACGCTTTGCTGTCCTGAAAGTCTCCTCTGCTCTGTTTTCCATTGGACACTTTCCTCGCTCTATACTTTTACCTTTTCTAGAATGCCACAGTGTTGGTAACATCAGATATGTGGCCTTTTAAAGTTAGCGTCATTCATTTGGCTATATGCATTTAAGGTTTCCGTATCTCATGGTATTATTAGTCGTTCACTTATTTTATTATCATATATCTCAAATATCAAAAATACATTATATAGCTACACTTAAACTTGTTCAACTATTCCCTTGCTAAGGGAAAAGTTGGCTACTTTATTTTTTAGAAATTGTAAAGAAAGATTCCACAGAACTTGTATACAGGTCTTGGTATGGGCATAAGTTTCCACCTCATTTAAGTATTAGTAACAAAACAGTTTCTGGGGCAGATGGTAAGGTTATGTTTAGCTTTGAAAGGAATTGGTAAATTTTCTCCTAAATTTCCTTTCCCATTTTTTGCATGCCCACCGTGTGGTGGTTAGGGTTTCTGTCAACTTGACATAAGCTCATCGACTGAAAAAAGGGAACCTCAGTTGAGAAACTCTCCCTATCAAATTGGTCTGTAGGCAGAGCTGTGGGCCTTTTCTTGACTGGTGATTGATGGGGAAGTGCTCAGCACACTGTGGCCAGGTGATCCTTGAGGTGTAAGGCAGTAAGCAGAACAAGTTGGGGGAAGCAAGCCAACAAGCAGCATTCCTTCATGGCCTCTATGAGTTCCTGCCTCCAGGTCCTTGTCCTGGTTGAGCTAGTAAGGAATTGTTTGCTCAGCAAGGAATTGTTACCTGGAAGCACAAAAAAAAATCCTTTCTTCCCCAGGTTGCCTTTGACCATGGTCTTTTTTTTTTTCATCGTTCCACGTGGAAAGGTTTAATGAGAGAAGAAGAGTAGAAGGGGGGAGAAGTAAAGGCTGGCCATGAGCACGTGGAAGGAGGGGGAGGAGAATGGGGGAGAGAAGGGACAAAGAGGAAGAGGGGAAGAGAGCAGAGAAGAGAAGAGCAAAGAGCGTTGACCATGGTCCTAATCACCACAACAGAAACCTGACTAAGACAGAAATTCGTATGAGGATTCTGGGCTGTTGCTGTGACAGAACTATGTTGGTTTGCATAGAATTATGAAAGATTTTGGAGCTTGGGGCTGGAAAGGCCCTCGAGTGTTCAAAGCTTAATGGGAGCTTGGATGATAAGGATGTGGAATGAACTGCAGAAGATGGAGGTCTGGCTTGTGAAGTTTCAGGATGAAGCAGAGACGATCAGGACTATGTTTTCTGTACCATTTTGAATTAGGAATCTGCAGTTCTGGTCAGCTGGAACCAGCTGTGACGTAGAGACCCTCCACTGAAGGACAGCCTTTGCTTAACCAGAACAATTGATACTGGCTAGCTGGGGCTGAGAAATCAGCTGTGATTAAGAAAAAACCCGCGTCATTGAGGTGATATCTTCTGACAGGATTTTTTTTCTAGGTCAGCACAGAGAAACTTTTGTACAGGGAGGCCAAGTCTGCATCTCCTGCTGGCAGCGAGTGTCGGTAATGTCACATAGGAAATGCTGGTTTTGAACTCATAAATGGGGTCATGGGAAGCAGCTGAGGTCTGACACCGTATGGCAGGGACAGAGGCCCAGTAGAGACGTTTGGAGAGACTATTGAAGAAGGTGCCTCAGTCGCAGTGAGGATTCTAGCAAGGTGTCAGTACAACGGACAACTGCCAAAGGCAGTAACAACCGGGACCTAGGGCCAGTCTGATCCTATGAGGCGAATTATGTGAGCTACATATGGCAGAACTGGAGAAGAAGAGCTTCTTAGGGCCTTTGGAGCCCACAGGATGGTTAGTGGGACTTACAAGTCAAGTGAACTTTGTAGATGGTTGAAGTTTGGTTTTGCTTTGATTTGATTGTGATTGTGCCCTATTAATCTATCTTCTAATAAAAAAGGATGTAACTGATCTGAGATTTTACAAGATTGCTGCCCTGCTTTTCCTTCCTGACTTCCTTTCTTGAAGGACTATAATCTGTAACATGACGTAAACTCTGCTCCAAGTTGCTTTTGGTCATGGTGTCTAATCATAGCAACTGAAACAAAGCTAATATGCCCCACGCAGCAGTGAGAAAGTTTCTGTTGTTCCATATCCCAAAAAACACTTGTTATTCTCAAAGTTTGGAGATTCTAATAAGTGTACAGCAGTATCTTTATAAACATCAATATAACATGTTACTTCAAAGAGATTCTACGTATGTATTTCTGTGTAGCTTGTAATTCTATGTAGACCATGCTAGCCTTGAACTCAAACAGATCTGCATGCCTCTGCCTCCCAAGTGCTTGTATTGAGGGCCTGAGACACCGTTCTCGGTCACGATCATTTATTTTGTGTGTTTTCTTTTTAATTTAAGATTTATTTGATGGATGTGAGTACACTGCAGCTGTCTTCAGACACACCAGAAGAGGGCATCGGATCCCATTTCAGATAGCTGTCAGGCACCTTGTGGTTGCTGGGAATTGAACTCTGGACCTCTGGAAGAGCAGCCAGTGCTTTTATTCACTGAGCCATCTCTCCAGCACCCACATTGCTGCTTTTTTCTGTCATGTAATGTGAGCCTTTCTTCATCTGCCACCAGCATATCTTTCTTAGTGAACTGTCTTTTGGGTATTTTGCCCATGGATTGTTCCTGTTCTTGTTGACTTTTAGAATTTGCTACATATATGACTAGAAATGCGCTGTAAAGGCACAACAGCCTTGAAAATGTGTGGGGTCAGAACTCTGCTACTATTGTCTTCTCTTCCTTCAATCCTGTTAAATTATTCAGGGCATTTTACCTTTCATGTAAACTTTCAAGTGAGGTCATCTGTCAACTATGTGTTTTTCTATTCATAAGCACAAAATATATTTCTGTTTAGCTCACTCATTTAATTAGTGTTTTTTGTTTCCCTCATAAAGATCCTGCATGTAATTTGTTATGTTGTTATTTATGCATCGCCTTCATTTGGCATCTTTTGATAATACTATGTGTTTATTTTCTTCAGCTTGTTGATATACTAGACTACCTTAATGGACTTTTTTAATGTTGGAACATATTTACATACCTGCAATAAATCCCACCTGACTATGGTATAATTCTTTTCATATATCATTAAATTCAATTTATTAATGAAATATTATTTTTATTAAAGTATGTATGTGTACACACGCACGTACGCACGCAAGGGTACAGATACCAGGAGAGGTCAAAAGAGATTGCCACGTCCCGTGGACCTGGAATTACAAATAGTTCTATGGCACACCATGGATGTGCTGGGAACCAAACTCCGGTACTCTGCAAAAGCAGCAAAAGTTTTTTTTCTTTTCTTTTCTTTTTTTTTTTCCCACTGATTCATTTTTCCAGTTCCTCAATTAACTAAAAATTTTAAGGTTTCTCGCACATATACTCATGGGAGATACCGGTTTACTATTTTCTATTTGCAATGTCTTTGACTAGTTTGGGTGTGACATAAGTAGGGTAATCAAGGAGTGAGTTAGGGGGTACTCCTGTGTTTTCTTATGGAACAATAGCATACAGACACCATGTAACGTCAACCTGAAGTGTGTGGTACAGTTAACCAGTGTGCTCGCCTAAGAATGGTGGTTTCAACTTTAGAGTATAGTATTTGTTGACCTTATGTCTTTTAGAGAAGTAAAGGGATTTCTTTTTAACATTAACAGTCTAGTTTATCAGTTATTTCATGAATTGTGCTTTTGATGTTTTATTCAAAATGTCATTGCCAAAGCTACATTGTTACCTAGACTTTGCTCACTGATGCACTCCAAGGGTATTGTGAAGTATGTTAGATCCATGGCTCAACTAATTAACTTATTTACTCAGGATGTATGAGGTCAGTTGTTCAAGCACTATCTATTGAAAAGACTATCTCCCATTTCATTTACAACTTTCCTTCTTTGTTGAAAGTTTCCTGACAGTGTTTGCACATGTCTATTTCTGGGCTTCCTGTTGTGTTCTATTGATCTATTTATTTTTCCTTTGACTAGCGTCACAGTCTTCATTGTTCCAGCTTATACAATAGGTCTTGAATCACGTAATATCCGTTCCATGACATCATTGTTTCTCGGTACTTATTTTTTGCTCTTTTATATCTTTTACTTTTTCATACAAACTTGACTCACAAAAAAATTTATTCTGATTTTGAATGCTATTGACCTACAGATTAAATTGTGAAAAGCCAATACTAACAATCTTTAATTTTTCAACCAAGTATCATGGACTACTTCTCCAATTAGTTATTTTGGTTTTTTATTTATATCGTCTAAGTCTTACAATTTGTATTAAATGCACTGTTGATTATATATATACATATATATATATTATTTTTAAGTGTGTTGATATGTAGTAATACACATATTTAGTTCAAATTCCTATTGTTCTTTGCCAGCATATAGGAAAATAATTGATTTTTATACCTTAATCTTCGAAGTTTGAAATTTTCTAAATGGAAATTCTTGTGATTATTCCCCTCCATCTATATTCTTTTCAGTCCATCTCCAATCTTACTGAATCTAAGAGGAATCATTAACTCTCAGTTCAGTCAAGTATACTCTAAGACAACGGGATTGAGAACTTTAAAGCCTTTGCATACCCGGAAGGAAGCTAGAAACTCATTATTTAATCCAGATATCATGTAGATAGAAATTCTTTTACAAAATTGACACCCGATGATGAGAATATTGCTATGACATTAAATGTTCTCCCATACTCTGTGCCTAGGAACAATAATCTTTATCAAGATATAGTTTAACCTTAACATTAACCAGTTCCCTACTTGACCAATTACAAAGCTGCCATTTCTATTTTTAAAAGTTTTATGACAAACCTTCCTACACTGGTTGTTTTCTGAATATAATTTCTAAGAAGCAGAGTTCTTGGGTCAAAAGTCTTGCCTATTTTTAAATTCTTGACATATATTGCCATACTTTCTCCCAGAAAAGTTATACTAACCTTTGTCCCTATCAACAGTTTGTGATAGCCTAACAGCTTCAAACAGCCAAAACTCTATAGGAAATAATGAAGCCAATATTTTGTTTAAATTTTCAGTAATCATTTCTTGTTTCCAATTGTATGATATTGCCATTTCCCTCACAATGAACATTAAAGTATATTTCCTGAGTAAGAATGTGTATTGAGGACCATGCTTTCCCTGAAAGGACACAGGAAACCAAACAAAATAGTTTTTAGGCATAATATATGTGGTTTTCAGGTGAGTCTAGAAATATAACTTCCTTATACATATACAACTTAGAAATATTTCAATAATCTCACATTCTTTAACTATTGAAGAAAGATCATGAATTCCACAATACCTATATCTAAATGAAACACCTTTCCCTACCTTTTTGTGGGTGACAAGAAAATGACTATTTTGACAGTAAATTTATATTCTCAGTGACAATCAAATGATTTGCATTCTACATATAAAACTTACTTCAGTCTTTCAGAAATAACTGACATACTTGAAAACAAACTCATGAACATGACACCGTCAAGTAGCATTATTAGTTTTGCATAGCAATATGTATCTGGGGCTACATTATTTGAATTAAAAGCACTTGGAAGCTATTTTTAAGTGTAAATCCATTGTTTACATAAAAACTGACCCTGTATACATGTATTTTATTCTTCTCTCAGGTGGATTAGTGTGCTGTATGGTTGATATCAGATCTACCTGTTTAAAATAATGAGTTAGGGGCTGGAGAGATGGCTCAGCCTTTAAAGGCTAGGCTCACAACCAAAAATATAAAATAACGAGTTAGAGGAATTTTTGCTACCAGCTGTGGTCTGCATGTTTGGGTGATTTATCTCTGTCTTACTTGATCAAAGAATGGGACAATGGAAAATTAAGACCTTTGAAAGATTAAACAGTCACTAAAATAAAATAAGCTATACAAATGTGAGTTCCCAATGCATTTAGACATTAAAAATTCTTATATTCAAAATGGGCCAGTGAGATGGCTTAGTGAGGAAAGGCACCCCCTGCCAAGCCTGAGGACCAGAGATCAATTCCACGACGCACATGATGGAGGCTCCTGTGAGTGGGAGTCTGACTTTCATTTATGCCACAACACAAGTAAAAGAAATAAATGTAAAGAGGCAACATTTAAAAATATGTAGATGGCCAATGCTTCAATTTGAACTTCTTTTCTTTTTCTCCATCTTTATTCAATTGGGTATTTCTTATTTACATTTCAATTGTTATTCCCTTTCCCTGTTTCCAGGCAAACATACCCCCAACCCCTCCCCCTCCCCTTCTATATGGCTGTTCCCCTCCCCATCAATTTGAACTTCTGCATCTGTATTGGCAACAAAACAAAGTTTAGAACAGCTCTCTCGAGCTAAAGTAATCTTGTTAGGAAAAAAGAATGTACCCAAAATTAAAGTTCCCTTTCCTTTACTTAAACCCCATATGCTCACATCTCATGGAAGCCATGGTACTATCACACTGTCTTCCAAACTGAATTATTTAGGACTGCAAAAACCTTACTCAAAACACCACTGCTGATAAAAAAAAACAATCCTAATGCAAATATAAGGTATTACATCACTTATATTGGTTTTAGATCAGTGATATATTTAGTTTATTATGCCAATGAGATTCTTACTGATGCAAAAGACTGGGACCAGGGGCAGGCAAGGAATTAAACAGTAACATTGGTGCTATTAAATGAAGTCCCAGCAATCATTGACATTGATATTTTTCAATAATATAGTAAAATTAAACATAAGAGTCACTGGCCTTGTCTGGCATTAATAGGAGGGGAAGCTCTGAGTCCTGTGAAGGCTGGATGTCCCAGAGTAGGGAAATGATAGGGCGGTGGGATGGGAGTGGGTGGGTGGGACAGGGAGCACCCTCATGGAGGCAGGGGGAGGGGATGGAACATTGGGTTTTCGGAGGGGAAACCAGAAGGGGATAACATTTGAAATGTAAATAAAAATAACCAATTTTAAAGAAGAAATCTTTTAACATCACTCAAAATCTAGGATTTTTCACAATTATAAACAATACCTCTTTATGTGCACACTGAGCAATTATCAATTTTCACAAACTAAGGTAAATTAATTTCAACATATGCTTATAAGCTTGGATTTTAAAACGTTCTAGGAAAGAATTTAATGAGCTACAATGCATAATCAACCACACCTAAAATCCCAGTATATCTTCTTGGACATGAAGCACCAATGAGTTGATTTTGCTGAAATGAAGATGTTACACTAATCTCTGGGAGATATGAAGAAGAAAAAGTATAGCAATCCAGTGGCAATATCTGAAAGACATCAGCTGGAGAACGTATGACTTACTGCTAACTACTGGTATCTGAGAGTCCCAAAGGAAGTCAACTACCATAGGAAATGGACCTTCAACCTGCATCATTATAGCTACTTTTGAAATAGCTCAGCTGGCCTTAATTAGAAGTAGAAATTCCTGCTACGTTACTAACCCCTGTTAATAGGAATAATACAGAATGTAAACAGCCAGGGAGACATAACTCTGTGTCATCAGTGCTCTCCACTTCTCCCAAGATTAGGTCAAAGGGTCAATAGCTCTATCACTAGTCCAAAACCAAGAAGACATTCCCATGAACTGTTTTTGAGAGCAGCTCTTACTGTAGACACATCCCTATGTCAGCATTGCAATAATATTTATTCTGCTATAACACATACGGTCAGTGAAAGGGAGAAATGAATCGTTGCTTTGAGTTATGTGGAGTGGACATACCAAGTAAACAAATTCCTTTTTAATTATTAATTTCTTTAAAAAGCTCCTAGAACAGTGAGGGGGGAAAGGAAAACAAAACTATTTTCCTCTGTTCATTTATCAAAGTTGAAGCACAATATAGGAAAGGCAACATTCAGTAGTTACATAACTTGTGTCTTAGTTCCTTGGCATGAGATTTTAGAGTCGAAGTTTCTGTCCTATTCCCTCAGGGCTTTAAGACCTCATTTTCAGTTGTGAAAAACAGTGAGAAAGGAAATCTAGAAAGAAGTCAAATTCTTCATTCCATGGTTATGGCTTATTTCCTCATCCAGGAATTAAATATCTCAATCACATTTGCTGGATCATTTGCCCCAAACTAAGTCAAACACACACACACACACACACACACACACACACACACACACACACACACACACACACACACACGTGTATGTGCCCACCCTACACACACAAAACATTATACCCACGAAAAATATTGTACAGATATTATTATCCTTTTTTATTTGGTTTGTGTCTAATTTGGTCCTCTACTAGTAGGTAATCAAATGCACTAGGAAGACAGGGGCGATAGCTGAAAGACGGTTGACACAGAAGTTTGACACTATTGGTTAAGATGAGAACAGGAGATATGCCATGAAATTTCAATTCATCATGTCTTTCTATCTCTTATTAGCATGGATAACTGAGAGTGGATGGTATTCTCATTAGTCTTTCTATGAGGCCACAGGGATATCCATTTACAAAAAGGCTACTTAGCTGGTGAAACTTGACCCGAAATTTTTTTTTCTGGCTAAAAATCTGTTCCATGTCATATGGCATAGGACTATGACCAAAAATCCAAGTTCTTGTCTTTTTAAAAAAAAGTCCTTCTTATCAGCACCTCAACATCACAAGTTTTGGCTAAAGGAGACCTGTTTGACTGGGGGTGTTTCCTGATTGATCAAGAGTACAAGTTTCACAACAGAATCAAATGCAACTCTCATGCAAACAAAGAGTCCCTAACTTTCACTTTGGACAGCATGAGAATATATGTTCAGTATTGGTGCATTTTAGAATTGACATAACAAGTACTGAGTCAAATTGGTTTCGAGACTGTTTCATTTAATATGTATGTATATGTATTGCTGAGCTTAAGAAAAAGAACTCTATGAGTAGCTGTATAAGTACCCGTGATTATCCATACATCTTAAGATCACTGTTGTTTCTCTTACGTGCTTATACAGTTTCTACATGTGTAGCAATGAGAACCTATTCTTATATTAGAAAAACAACCATGTTAATGTGAAGGTTTCTTTGGATGCCTGACAGCTGTTATAAGTCTAATAGGCACATTAGATATCTATTTCGTGATCATTTCTTTATACTGTATGCCAATTAATTAATGTAACTAAATGTTAAGATACATAGAACATGTTTTATCATCATTATTGAAAGACCTTTATTTTGTTATTACTTAATTCCTTTACAGATGGCTAAGTAAAAAAATACCAGAGTTCCTCTTTATCTTACGAGTCTAAGCGTATAGCCATTCTCTTTTTACCACATTGAATATGTTTTATTTGAGCAGCTCAAGATCAACACAGCTTAAGTAGCAGGTGGGAAATGGGGCTACTCTATAGGGAAAATTGCTGCTTTTCAACAAACCCAAAGGTTTCTCTTTTTATTTCTTCAGAAGGTACACACCAAATTGAAAGTAAACATGCTATCATCTACCTAACTACATCCTAACTAGGTCGACTTTTTCTCATTTAGATGGCCTACGATTTATTTCATCTTTAAAAATCATTATCTTCTAACTAGTCTCTTCATCTCCAGCCCGTATCCAATGTTTGTGGAAGTAGTCAGGCTATAAATCTTAAATGAATAAAATCCTCTTCAGCATGACCTCGTGATGTGATTAAAAGTCCAGGTGCTTTATGCAAAATACACAAAAACCGAAGTCTTGCTTTCTCTTGTCTCTTCCCCATAGTCCCTACTCCAATGTTCAGCTCTCTGGCCAGAATGTAAGACTTCTTCCCAGGAACATATTTTTAACTTTTCAGAATTTTTATTTAGCTCAATTATGTAACTGAATATTTTTCATCTTGGCCTGTCTTTTGAAAATTCAAACTTTATTTTTATTCATGTCTACATCTTTGTGTTATATGTGAGGGTGTGTGTGTGTGTGTGTGTGTGTGTTCATACTCATGTGTATGCACAGTCATGCCTATACATGGAGGTCAAAGGAATACACAGTGTCTTGCTCAATAACTCTGCTATATTGAGACAACATCTTTTATTGAATCTGCAGTTTGATTGGTGGCCATCAAGTCTCCCATATTGCTATGGTAATGTATTTTTACGGGGGTTAATAAGGATTCAAGCGCAAATGCTCATTCCTGCTTAGAAGTCTTCCTCCTGTGCCATTTCCTGGCCCCAGTCTCAGGCTTTTTGCTTTTGTTGTTATTGTTACTGTCCTGGTTTTGGCGATGGAATTCAGGTACCCTTGTACCTGCTGGGTAATCACTTTACCTCTGGATTCTATCCTTACCCTTTTGTTCTTTAAGTCCCGAAGTGAACACTGCCTCTCTTAAGGAACTGTCGTTACAAAGGCCTTTATTCAGTCACTTGGTTCATCACTTATATATTAAGTTGCTGCCACATGTAAAAGCCTGGGCTTGGATTCAAGAAAATGAACTGGCTTCTTCAAAGACTTTCCAGAGCCAAATTGGTATAGTGAGGAGAATACTGTATTTGGAGATCTGTGCTTTAGCTCTGACTCTGCCTGGCATTTATAGCGATCCGTCTTTGCACCAAGACATTTGATGCCACTTTGTTTCCATTTTTCATCTCCAAACTTAGTGGACCATGTAACATGGTTTTGTAAAAAAATCTTTCCATAATGGCTACCATTTATTTATTTATTTATTTATTTATTTTTGGTTCTTTTTTTCGGAGCTGGGGATGGCTACCATTTATTAAAAGCTAATTTCGTCCCAGGCAGTATGCAAATGATTCTGTTGGTTCTGGTGGTTGGCCTTGGTTACCAGCTTGATGGGATTTAGAAATACTTTGGAAACAAACCACTAGACACGACTGTGATGGGTCTTTCTAGATTCGTTTAAGTGATATGGGAAGAACTATCCTAGGGACAGCACTTGGGGTCTAGTCCCTATCTGAATGACCAGAAGAAAGGGTACTGAGTAGCAATACTTGTCTCTGTGCTTCCTGACCACAGACAAAATGTGATCAGCTGCCTCAATTCCTGCAGCAATGCTCTTCTGGGCATGAAGAAACATACTCTCAAACCGAGCCAAAATCAATGTTTCTTTCCCTAAACTTGTTTTTCTGCCAGTTTCTTCACAGCAATGAGGAAAATTAATCCAATGGTGATCGCTATTTCTTCTATTGTAGGAATGGAAAAACATACCTATACTAGTGGTTTTCAACCTTCTAATGCTCTGACCCTTCAATAGAGTTGTTATGTTGTAGTGACTCCAACCATAAAATTACTTCATTGCTACTTCATACTGTAATTTTGCTACTGTTATGAATAATAAAGTAAATATGTGATATGCAGTATATCTGATATGTGACCCCTGGGAAAGGGTCATTGGACCTCCAAAGGGTCTCAACACGCAGGTTGAGAACCACTGATATAGAAGGTAATATTCCCCAAGTACACAAGACATTTGTAAAACTAACGGTTGAATCTAGGCTAATTCCAAAGTCACCATGCTCCTGTATTTTAAAAAAACAGAATTTGCCTTTTAAAATATTAAGCTGTTTCACTGAGGGCTAAGAACATGCTTAGCTCAGGTTGGCCTTAAATTCACAATCCTCTGTTTCCCTACTGCTGAAATTGCAGGCAGGCAGACCATGACAAAGTTATCTGATTTTACAGTACTCTTCCTCTCATCTTCTTCCCCCTAGATAAACTTTAATAGGTATATTCTCTTTATTGCTTCTTTTTAATGTTTAATAATCATGGGAAATGCCAAGGAGAGCTTAGCAAAGTTGTGCTTTTTTTGTCTGGCTTTCACCAGAGATGTAGCAGATGCCTGCATGGCCACAAATTGCTAAGCTTTTTTTTCTTCTCTTACTATGCTGGTGGCTCCCCTTTCCTGAGAATTCTACCCTCCCACTTTATTTAATCCAAACATAAATGTTTGCAAGCTCCAGCTTGGAAGAGAAAAATGAGTGAGAATATATTCTCTCAGAGATCCAGTTTACTTTTATAGAGCAGGAATGGATCCATGCGACACAGTTTTGTCTCCAGCAGCTCTGCCAGACTTAGTATAGTCTGGTTCATTAGAAACATATAATAAAATATTCTTCACAATTCAGTTCTTCAACTTCACTTTGATCAATACTTCATTACCTAAGTTAGATCTGCCAAAAGGGGCAAACTTGTCAGCCCATTTGTCCCATATTTGCATGAATATTATGCTGTGAATGTTACGCTCCTTTGAACTTCAAAAGAACTTCCTGGCCTCATTGACTACAACTTTAACAACAGAGAATAATGGAGTTATAGAAAGATCTTTTCCTGGCTAAGGACCTCAAACTTTGCTGATGCTGGACAGTAGCAAACTTTTACATAAGCAACAAATGGCTCTTTCATCCACTGCAGTACACTATCAGTATTTCCTGGTGTCCTTAGCCTGTCTTCCTGCTTGTGAAAGCAACTACAAGTATAGCTAATTAGCTAGCAGTAAGTGGCAACACAAGCCTTCGCCACTCCTTGCGAACAGAGTTTTCTGCATACAAAGCACTTTCCCCAAAACTCTTCATATTTCCACAGCGACTGTGAAAGGATCTTTCACCATAAGGCTACCTCACATGCTTCCTACCCAGAGTGTCCCGATAGACCAAGCATGCTCCTGGACTTCAGACAAATCTACTCTATTCTAACCAGCACCTGAAAACTCAAACCCTGAGGTTTCCTCAAGGAAAATGGAGACAGACAGTATGAACAGATGAAAAATTTTAACACTTCTAAATTTATATATTTTTCTCAGCTTTGTAAAATTTAAAAATAACCCTCCTTTTCATATACTCCTAGGCCTTCCTTTCTCCTGTACTAGACAGTACAAATATGTGTCTTTTCCCTTTGAAGAATTTTTTCCTTTTTAAAATATAGTGATTTCCACTTGGAGAAATTCTGGAATAGAGAGTATAAAAACATCATAATTATTATTCATGAACCCAGAGACTTAAAAAGTAATTCTCTGGTGCATCCCATATATGAATCTAAATTTTTTCATGGAACAAAGAACTATGGATAAACTCCAAAAGAAAAGAAAATAATATAGGGTGGGAGAGACCTCCCAGGAAATTCAGTAGCCACAGAGGAAAGGAATACAGACCTCACCCCACAGAATTTAAACAGCGATATAAAAACACGACTTACACAAGCAGTATTTAGAATAACAAAAGGCTAGTAAGGTTTTATACATGGAAACAAAGTAACTAGAAAGAGCAATTAAGCCAAAATATTACTGAAAAGACCCCATAGGAATAGGAAGATATGAAGGCAAAAATGAAATATGATTTCATACAATTATGATGATCCTCCAGTATAAAGATTAACAACTCTCTTGGTAAATGAATTATAAATGGACATTCATACAGAGGTAATAGGAACTTACTGAAGAGCAATTGAACAGTTATCAAGATTAAAACTAAAACCACCATTGGACTATCAGTTCCTCACAAACCTGTGCATTAACATCTAAAGAGTTTCACTAATGCCCTTAATTTGTAATATCAAAAACTAGAAGCAACATACCTACAAATAGAGCATGCTTAGTTAAACCATGGAATATACATGCAGTTGAAAATGATCTAGGCATTAGTAAAACATGTCACTGTTAAAAATGTTCTAACATGACATAGAAGGCTATCATGTATAGATTTGTCCTTCTGAGATATAATTTAAGAAAAAAATCATAGGGCCATCAATTTTTTTTAAAAAATGAGTTTTTAATACAGTACTTGGATCATTTGTGGGAATTCTCCATTTGCCTGATATTTCCACTGTTTATTACTTACCCCTGTTAGGGTATCAATACGAATATATGGGCATGAACGTTCCATGTGTAAAGGCAGCACACATGATACACATACTGTGAGATTTCCTCTTCCATAAAGATTATTTTGCATATCTCTGATTTGGGTGTGGCCACATGAAATTTCAGTAAGCAATTACCATGATGATGGCCTCAACATCTGAGAATAATCTGAAATATTAGACCCAAACCAGTGCCTTAAGCCATCTGTTACACCAACCAAATATTAAAATGCCTTGAGACATAATAATAGGCACAAAAAACATTAGAAAGTATCAGTTTAGGCTTCATAAATCATCTCTCTTTGATTTGTCAACAGAGCTCTAAGTCTTATGATAATATTCTTCGATTCTTGGTAAGTATGGAAGACCTCCAAGAAGAAATAGTCTATCGAGAGTTACAATAGTCCCTGTGAGGCCATCAGTAACACAGGGTATAAGGGAAATGTCTTTCTAAGAGACCAGGAATTTTTGATATCTGCCAATTGTTAACGGAGTTAAGAACGGGCAGAGAACATTTCTATCACATGTACTTAAAGAAACAGAGAGTGTTCCGATATGGACGACTCTGTGGATGCAAGGAAAAGTGGGTAATGTGAGAAAGACAAGGGGAAAAGCTCCAATTTCCTTTCAGAGACTGCCCGCCACTTCTCTTCCATTTATGCTTCACTTATACTAGATGTCACTATAGATCACAGATGCTTGAGCTCCTTATCAAATGCACTTTTTGTCCCAGGAAGAAGACTGTTTGCTATGAAAATCATTGTGGGACAGACACACTCTTACTGATTGAATAAGCTGGGTTCTGCCCTTTCATATCAATGTGCCTTTTCTCGCCCATATTTAATTCTATGGATAGAAGAGATAAATGTTCAAATGATGGGATTCAGATGCTGCTACAGCTCCTATCAAGAATATTTTACAGCTCTTTCTCATGAATAAGTTCTGTGGAGCACAGAATATACCCCTGCTCGACCAATTCCACTTTATGCTTTTTTTTCCCCTAAAAAAGAATCATAGCTTAGTTTCCTCCTTAAACATAGAGCAAGGATCGACCTCAAACGTGGCTGTAAGTGGCCAAAAGAAGTTGGGGCCTATGCTGTGCAAATGTAACAGAGAGCTTGTAATAAGATCAGATATGTCAGTGGCAGCAAGAAGTGGCAGATTAAATTTCATCCCCTCCAGCCTTCCTACCACCCTCATTTTCTCTAATGTGTTAGCCCAGACAAATCACTGATTTTTCTAGAACTATTGCCTGGGTTTGTGTGGACATTCCTTCCAATAAATGACATCTAATTTCCTAACAGTTCTTGGCATTTAAGTTCTATCGCTGGGTCTGAATCCAGTTCCTTCATTGATTTCCGATAATAGAGAATATGCAGAGCCTGCCTTCCTTTGCTTCCTTGGTTTTATGCTTTTTCATAAACTAAAACCTTCACTGAAGAGTCTGAAAATGGGAAAAAATCCAGCTCATCTGTCAGATATTTCTGGAGTTACGTAAAATAGAATGATAGTTGTAGAGTTGAGAAGAGGAAAGCGAAAATGTGTCATGTTTTGTTTGAGATGAAAACTATATGATAATCAGAAAAACAGCCTCAAGTTTAGTTGGCTTGCTTCAAAGCTCTCATTCTTTCATTGACTCATACATAAATCAGTAACATTTACGTTCCTTTCATAGAATATTAGCATGGCCACATTTGGGCTAGAGACATGATGCATTTGAGATTTTTTTTTTTTTAAAAAAAAATGCGAGATACTTACGTTTTACTTGTTCTGTTTTGCTTGCTTCCAGGAAAACAAAGAAGAAAAACAAGGAGGCGATATATTTTATGCCTTCCATCTTCCACTCTCTTCTCCTTTGAGCTACTGCAAAATGCAGCTCAGAGACTCCTAGGACTGGTGGGCTAAAGCTGTTGGGAGGGAAAAAGAAAGGAGTAATTAAAAGAGATCCCTAGGGACTGATGAACATCAATGATACTTAGGTTCCTAACTGGCTAAAAAAAATACTGAGGAATGTACCAGAGTGCAAGCATTGTTTGCAGAAGAAAAAGAACTTGCCTCTCCTGTCTTGTAAAGATTATGGGAGGAAATTCTCCTGAGTTGAGTACATATTCCTGTCCAACACTGAGGCTAAATCCTTACAAGGAAGTTATAGGAAAAGAAAAAGAAAAATTGAAAATTTTTGGACATTTTATTTTTGGTGGATGGAACTAGAGATTCAGAAATTAGGGGTTTATTTTTTTTTCAAAGGGCTATTCTGGCAAATGAGGTACAAGTAGCAAGGATTTTACTACAGCTATATCTGAAATACAAGCCTAGTAGCCTTCGAATGAGACTAATTTAATCATTAATTGTTCAAAGTTCCTTCCCCAATCAGTTTTTCTCTCATGTCTTCTATGAAATCTAAAGGAATCTTCACTTTGGGAGCTTAGGTTGCAAAATGTAGATGTAATCTGATAGTGGATGCAAGTGAACATCTGAGAAGTCTTCTTGCTTAGAATAGTTCGGACATTTTTCTCCCCATGAAGCCCATTGTGAAAAGAAATGTAAAATGGGGTGGTTTTAAGAGAAAAAACATTCAACAAAATTTTAAGCAAATTTCAACAATGATTCATTCAATTTGTCCTACCACGCAAGAGTCTGTTAAAGCAACCACAATTCTTTAAAAATAGGTATTGGTGGGCAACCTTGAAGTCTTAAGCTTTTGAAGCTTTAAAACAGACAATTTGCTTGTGTCCAGTCATGACTATTTTCCATGGAACTAAGAGTTCATAAAATTCTTCCAACAGGTGATTGGAAAATATTTAAATATTCTAGAAGCAGTGCATTTAATCAGGGGATAATCATAAGTAGTAACACACACATGGTGGTGTTTTCAGTGAATCTTATGTAAATATTGGCCATAAACTATTTATTTGATGGAACAACATGCAAGATGCTCCTTTTTTTTTTTTTTTTTTGAGAACTGAATCTCTTTGGGCTCTATAGTGGATGTCACTGCCATGATCATTGAAAAAAATCCATCGATCAGTATAGCCTGGTGGTGCATCTTGCAATCCCAGCAGGCCGATGCACAAGGATCAGTGCAAGTTCAAGGCCCACACAGGGATACGTTGTCTAAAGCACCAAAACCCAAAACCAAACAAAACC
Source organism: Rattus rattus (assembly GCF_011064425.1). NCBI lineage: Eukaryota > Metazoa > Chordata > Mammalia > Rodentia > Muridae > Rattus > Rattus rattus. The sequence goes on from NC_046172.1 coordinate 95,443,134, forward strand.
AAAAAAAAAAAAATTACCACCACCACCACCATCAACAAAAAAAACCCTCTTTGTTTCAGATTATAAATATATGCACACCTGGCTGATCATAGAGCCTTATTTATGCTATCAGGCCGATGTGTAGCACCCATCTACTCTCTTTCTCAGCTCACCCTGCGCATTACGGAAAGTTCACATTCTCCTAGGGCATGCTCCTAGCCTTGCTGAAGCCTGGATTCTGATGCTTCTGTCTGTTTTGTGGGCTTCCAATCTACTTTCAGTCGTTCAGAACATCACTGTATGTTGAGAGCAACTAGGTCCCTTTGACGCAAAGCATTTTTATTAACAGTTTGACACAGCCACCCACTCCAATGGAGTTCTTCCTGAGTCTGCTTTAATAAGCTTTTTTCCTCTAAGTCTCCTTAAGACCAAGATTTTTAACTTTTGAAATCTAATTTATCACCATCACATATAGATCTCAAGGGGTGCTTCTGAAACCATAGCTTTTGAGTCTCCCCATGTAAGAATCAACGGGGTTGTTTTTCTTGTACAATGGTTGGGCGATTTGGTGAACAGTAGCACTGCTTCATAACTCAAGCTGGCAAGAAAGTGGCCCTTAGAATTTTTGCTTTTCTTGGGTCCCAACTAATGTTATGAGCAAACAGAAAAGTTGGTGACTAGAGAGCAATTAATCTCTTTTGGCATTCCTGTCATCTGTGTGGCCTCCCAGAGGTGATGGAGAATATCAGAAAACGAATCGTTTTATAAATATTCATGTATGATTTACAAGATCCTGAAGTCTTGCCTTTGTGTTCTGTGCAGAAATCTGAACCGAAAAGGATTCACTCCCCAGGGCTCTTCGTTATTCTATTTCTCTTTATTCTTTTACCTTTCTATTTTGGGGCAGGAGGTTGTTAAAGACATTCGTTGGGATTGTTGCAATAAACAGAAGCATCGCTCAGGAAACATCCGACTCTTATTCCTGCAAAGAGCCAAAGTGTCCCTAATTTTTCAAATTATACTTTGACCCAGTTAACTGGAGTTATTTCTGCATTAACTCTCTGCTTCACACAGACTGCTGTGCTGCTGAACTTGCACTGGTTCTTACAGGTTACTTAGAACTGTAGCCACTGACCTGTTAGGGTAAGGACAAAGGATCCAGGGCCCAGGAAGAATGGGACAAAGAAGACAAAACCCTGCAAATAACCATAAGAGTAAAGATGGGCTGGGGGAGTGTTTGGGCTTTCTAAGAGATGGAGAAATGAGTCAGATACCCAAGGAAAGGCATCAATTCAGGTGTCTCTAGGAAACCAGTGTTCACATTGCTCATTTGAATCAAGCAAAGAGGCCGATTGCTCCTTGCTCAGCTGTAACTGCAAGATCATCTGGGCCGCACATTCTCAAAGCAGATCTCCTGAGCAGACCAGAACCAGAGACATCTCTAAAGAAAAGACAACAGTTATCCATGTGACAGACACCACTTTACACCTGACAGTGTCTCTTCAAGGCTGAGGCAGAAGCTTGGCTGACTTTGTAGTTTCAGCCAATGGCATCTGTGGGATAGCCCCTTGGGTAGCAATTTTCTTTCTGACAAACAATCAGAAAGACACTGGAGACCCCAGTCTTTGTCCATCAGCTGAAATCCTCTTACCAGGCTACCACCCAACAACAAAAGCTCCCTTAACTCCGGGTGGGTACCAAAGAAAGATGAGAGTTTGAGTCCAAGGTATCTCCTGTCAGAGGCAGAACCTTCATCATTGCTTATGCCTGACAAAGAGAACGCCTTGCTTTTGGCTTATAAAACACCTTCTGATCTAGCACTCTGCTTGACTCCGTACAATTATACTGTCAAACACCGGGTAGTGCACTGGATGGAGACGGAAATCAGAGCTGATTAGTGGCAGGGCTGGAAGGTAGGTTTTTCAGGCCCTAAAATCCAGCAATCCCACTTATTTCTTGAGCCTAGTAGGTCAAACTGATCCCAGCGGTCTGGGCTTGAAAAAAAGAAAGGTGTGGATGAAGAGGATGCCCTAAAGAGACAGGAGCCTCTCCTCCACTCACCCTGTTTCATTAACTAGTGAATCAGTCCACAGTACTTCACTAAAGGAGCAAAACTGGCTCTCCCTTGCACACATGTAGTAATAAACCGAAGCACAAAACCCATAGGTATCTTGACAGGGAATGCCTGCACTGCTTCTGGAAGGCTAAGAAGTACCAAAACAAGTAAAAAGACTAGCTGAACACGGAGCGGCAGTTGTGGGTTCAAATCCCCAGCTCCCAGTCTGTTTCTTGGGGGTACCTGGGGTTCTCTCTTCATTCTGTCAGCAGGACTGTAGAACTGCTTGGGATGGCAGGTCCCAAAGTTCAAAGCACCCTGAGGGAACGTCCAGGGGGACAGTTCCAGGCAACAGAATGCACCCCACCTGTGAAAGGATTGGAAAGAGAGGCAGAGGTGAGGGCAAAGGCATAAGGCGCTGCTTACTGACCTGGGCACTGGCCTCTTCCTTCTGCCACGCTTGCACACGCTCTGAGCTCCCTGGGGCGCTCCTCCGAGGTCTGGGGCTCGCAGGTTGTGGCGAGAACTTGAGTGCGCGCGAAGGGGGAGGGGGGACTCAAAAGTGGGTGGGAGGAAAAACATCACCGCCCTCGCACCACGAGGGAGCAGAGGCTCGCTTGGCTCCAGGGGGCAGAGCCAAGGCGCGGGCGCGGCGGCCCGGGGCCACCTGCCCGCCCGCCTGTCCGCTCCCCACTTGGCCTGGCTGCCTGGCGCTGGCGGGAAGTTCTCTAGCAAGCAGCCCAGCCGCTGCAAATAGACACCCCTTTTTGGTCCCAGCACCGGGCTTTATTCCTACATCTCAGACCCGAAAGTTACAAAACGGGGAGAAAGTGTGAGGCTCAGCCGGCACTTTCCCATCACGCAGCGCCCCCACCACACACCCCTCCTTTGGCAAGTAGAGCGTTGGGGTCTTAAAGGGACCGCGCATCTTCTGCAACCCATCCTCCGCCTCTGCAGTGGATGCTCGGAAGAGCTCCCCACCTATGCTGAAGTCCTGAAGACCCTAATTCTTAACAACCCATGACTCCTCGACATGGATGCACCTCGCCTTCTCTCCTGCGGGGCAGGGACCCTTCCCTTTGCACCTGGTCTGCTCCTGGACCTGTGCTCTGTGTGCAAGTTGAACTGGCCTTACAAATCACACCCTAAGACACATCATTTCGGGACATTTCTCATATCGTCACCACAAGTGACAAAGGCTTGGTGCTTTTCTGAACATGATAAGGGAGGGAGACTGAGGGCAACTCGGAAGATCTAGTTTCTGCCACAAAGAGATTGCTCTCCCAAACCCCGTGGGAAGCGTCCCCACTAAATGTTAAATATTTTGAGGAAAATTTGAAGTGGCCCGACAGACATCGCCACCCCCTTTTTTTTTTTTACCAGTCCTGCAGACTCTATATTGGACTAAGGGCCTGACCTTCAAAAATCAAAACACGAAGAGCGAGTAGTATTTCTGGAGCTCACAGACATACTACTCTTGACGTGTACTCATGTGTCGGACTTCAGAATCCTTGAAAACTCACAAAGCAACTTCTTGACAGACAATACCCATTCACAGTTTAAGCGCCCATATTTAGAGGAGATCCGAAGGGTGTTTTGTACATGAAATGGATAATACTGATATTCGAAACACCCGTGTCCTGCTTTATGGCCTACGGAGTGCATACAGTGTACTACATCAATATTAGCATTTAAAACCTTGACGCTTTCCTTACAAACTTAATAAGTTATCAGTAGCCTTTCTTAAGAGATGCCGGGGACCTTCTGTGCCAGTCAAATCAACTTCTTCCAGAGACGTGAAAACCGACATGAGCGGTGGATGTACGCAAGGTCACACAGATAGTAAATGACATATTTGAGAGTCTAACTCACATATCCTGAGTCTTAACTCGTCTTATCTCTAGTCTACAGAAGGAAATGCAATTGCCGCTCAGTGAAACTGTGGTTAGTGAAAAGCAAGCAAGCCAGCAAACAAAACCCACGCACTGGGAGCAAGGAACAAATCAGAATTGAAACAAGAATAATTGTCCTTAGAAGGGATCCTCCTTTCTCTACCGACTTAAGTATTAGTATCATTCAGCCTGGCTACGCATTGCTGGAGATGGTTATTCCATTGTTAACAAGAGAGAGACCCGCCCTTTCTGAGAGGTTGCCTTGGGGGCTTAATGTGTCTAGTTCCATTCTGCTGCCCAAGTAGCCATACATTGCCACGTGCATTCAATTTGTGCTGTAGTAAATTAGTTCGAACTTGGAGCTGTGTTGCCTTATAACTGTGGCATTTAATGTGCTGATATTTTGTATCACTAACCAGAGTTCTTCTAGGGCTAGGGCTGCCTGTTCAATTCCCTTTGTGTGTGTGTGCTCCAACTTTCACCATCTTTTCCAGCCACTTATAGAAGTATTCAGGGAATGGGTTTTAAGAAACAGGGACAATCATGGATCCTAGCTTTTGAAATAAATAGACTGAGATTGAAAACCTCATCTAGCTGGCTAAAACCGCTCAGCCCTGCTGGTTGATATAGTATCTAGATTACTGCATGATAAAACATCCCCACACTTAGTGGCTTAAAGGAAGTTATCATTGTCAATTGGTTCTACTTAATTAGTTCTATTGAATCCACTCAAGATCGTTTATACATTTTGTTGGCAACAGTAAATGTGGCTGCTGTAATTCCCCGAGAGATTCTTTATTAATATAAATGTTGTGGTCCTTGTTTTAGCTCTGGTCTTGATTCTGAAACTGCAACTCTACTTTAGGTGAATAAAAATGTAGCCTTCCTACCAGTTCTTTTCCAAAATAAGCTGGTGACTATCTCCAAGTGTGCCTTACCTTGTCTATTTAGCAAAAGTTAGATTGCCCTGACGATAGTCTTCTAGAAGCCAATTCAAGTTATCCCCCCCCATCAAAAGCTTGCTTCTTTTATTGTTGCACAATACTTTGTGCTAAGGTCGCACCTCATTGAGGGACTGATTCTAAATTTGGGCCCCTACAAGAAAAGTTATTATAAATATTTGACTATAATTTTTGTATAAACAGTATTGCATTGATCCAAGATAAATGCCCAGTAGGGAACCTCTTGTCTGTTTGGCAGATGCATGTATAATATAATTTTATAAGAACTATGTAGTTCTTTTTAGAGCAACTATACTATATGTTCATTGCCAGTGTATGTGATATCCAACTTATTGCACTTCTACCAGCATTTGCTGCTGCTGTTAATTTTATTTATTTATTACAGTAGATGTATCTCATTTTGGTTTTAGCTTATAGTATTTTTGTAAACATAGATAATTTATTCTGAATTTTATATTGAAATACATGGCGCTTTGGTTAGCTAAAACAATATTGAAGAATAAGATGAGACAGCTCTCACTTAACTTATATTCATTTGGTTTTAATAGGATTCTCTTAATATCTAATGATATTTTCATTTTTATTCCCTTTTGGATTGAACCTGTTTGTAGCTTATTCTGATCTCAGACATATGGTCTTCTTGCTTTAATTTCCAAAGCACTAGAATCATACCTATGTGTTATGCAAGCTGGCTCTATGTGTCATGTTTTCATGTGTGTATCTGACATTTGGAGATCTCTGCGAATATTTGTCCCAGTCTGTAGCTTATCTTTTATTCCCTTTTCATGGGCTTTTGCAGATTAAAATATGATTTCTTACAGGGATTTGTATATGTGGTTTGCATGTGCATTTTATATGTGTGTTCAAATGTGTGCGGGTCCATTTGAGTGTAGTTATGTATAGGGGGCTGTATAGGGCTGTATAGGACTCTTCCTTAATCACTCTTTATCTTATTTGAGAGAATGTCTCTTGATTGAACCTGGAGCTCACACACACAAAACTAGTCTAGCTGGTCAGCTTGCTCCTTTCTCTACCTGAACTTACAGGGAGCTGCCACCACAATGTAGCATTGGTGTGGACTCTAGGGATCTCAACTTTGATCCTCATGCTTGTTGCTGGCTGTTTGGCAAGCGCCTTAGCCATTGAACCACCTGTTGAACCAAAAAGGTTTTGATTTTTATTAAAATTACTGTTATGGATCACATTTTGTAGATGTGGCTGATAAATTTGTCTAGTTCTCCAACTCATGCATTTTCTTCTATATTTTTATTCTGAAATTGTTAGCAGTTTCAAGTTTTATATTTAAGTTTATTATCTACGTCAAATAGAATCATTCATACATAAAATATGAAGTTAAGGTTCACTTTCTGTTTGTGGGTTTTAAATGCTTTGCTGTCTTTTGCGGATAAAACTACCTTTCCTCCATTGATTGCCTCTACACTTGGCCAAACATTGATTGCAAACATTGTGTGGGACTACTTCTAATTTCTGTGTATACTGTTGATTTCCGTATCTTCCCTTCTGCCGTCTTCATTATTGCATATGGACTGGAGAGTTTAATATGAAGAAAGTAGCTTATCTCACTTTATCCTTCAATATTGTTTTAGCTTACCGTAGTCCAATGCATTTCATTATAAACTTCATAATAAAGTTATCTAAGTTTACAAAAATATTTACTGGGACTTGCATAGGAATGCCATAAAATCTAATGACCTATTTGGGAAAGACTAATTTGCTTTGTGTTCTACGTCATGAATTCTATATTCCTCTGCATTTATTAATGTCTTCTTTTTCAAATTATGTTTCCCTTCCTTTTCTCCTTCTAGTACTTTGCACTTAATCTCATATAACCCCTCCCATGTCTCCTCACTTTCAAGTTGATTTTTTCTTTATTGTTGACACAGATGTACATACGAACATGTATACACAAATATTTATAATTAATACAACTTCCTGAGCCCATTTTCATTGTTTTTGTGTGCATGGGTTTATCTCTGTGGAGACTAATTTGGCTTCTCACAGAAGTTATTAGTTGTCTGTAGTTTTTTCTACAGGTGAGTCTCAAAATTTTTCTTCATGTTAGCAAGACCATTGATTGCTATTGCCACCATTCTCGTCTTGTTTATGTGGCGATTTCCTAAGACAGGGAGCCTCACAGAAGACTTCATGGTATTTCTTGGAATCTTTCTGCCCCCTGTTCCAAGATGTCCTAAGCCATAAATGCAGGAGCTCTTATGTAGATGTATGGATTGGGGCTAGGCTCCTCACAATCTGTTGATATCTGCATTGTGTCCAGTTGTGGGGTTTTGTAATGCTTTTAATTTGCTATAAAGAGAGACTTCTTTTATCAATTTGGTAGCTATAATTATCTATGGGGAGAAGGTAAGGTTTAGAATGTAGTAAGGAATTATGCTGGACTTCTGTTATCTTATGCATTAGTGCCTTGCACACTTCAGCATAAATCTCTTACACACATTTTGCTAGAGCCAAGTATAAACACACATATTTTCATTTTCTTTGAAGAAATATAAATCTGATTGTGCTCTAAGCTCAGTTTCCATGTGTACATTGCTAGTAATTATAAATGCAATTATTAAGATGGGCTAATCTATACTATGAGTTTCAGAATATATACTCATTTGAAAAATAGAAAATACTCCTGCATCTTAAGCTCAGGAAATGTTGCAAAAGAGGGAGTGGAAAGATTTTAGGAGGCATAGGATTAGGGAGTTTGCTCTGAAAATTTGTCTCCTACTTAACATCAGAAGCTACACCCATAAAACATCATCAACAAGACTGAACAACAATAATAACAATGAAAGGGACAAACTGCACAGAGAAGAGCCCACAAGGTCTCAACTGTAAACAAAGAACTATAGGCACCTGAGAAAAGCTATGAACAGGAGAGGTGGTCCCTGCTTAACGCCAGATGGTCAACCCCGAAAGCATACATACAAGTCACATTGTATGGGTTCAGCAGATTACATTTAAGAATATAAATATACATGTGTGTGCAAATTCATACATGTAATAACAATTGATGTTAGGAGGTCATGAATTTAAAGGAGAATGTGGAAAGGCATATGTCAGGATTTTGAGGGAGGGAAGGGAAAGGAGAAACATAATTAAATTATAAGCTCAAAAATAAAAGGTACGACTGGATATATTACTAAATTATTAATAAATACTTAACTGTGGTATGATGATACAAATTTTTAGATCATTTAGATTTATTTATTTTACCTGTAAGGCTGACTTTTGCCTGCTTGTATATCTGTACACTATATGCATGACTGTTGCAGTGGAGGTCGGAAGAAGGTGTCAGATTCCCTGAAACGGAAGTTAGTGAGTGCTACGAGATGCCCTGTGAGTGCTGGGACCTCTGTAAGAAGACGTTTTCTTGACAGCTGAGCTATTTCTCCAGCTCCAGATTCTAGATTTTTAAATGCTTCTATCTCATTCGAACACGGGGAAGCCAAAGTGTTCATTTAATTTCCTGAAAATGATTGAATATCCGGAAATTGATGAGTGTCCTATAGAGTAAGCTTACCTCCTTCTAAAATGCAAACTAGCCTGGAATATGTATTTTTTTTCAGAAACTTTGGTGAATATGTGAGTTGATACGTCACCCCACAGACCATTTAATACATGTAGGCTGTAGTACTGCTCTTTGTTGGTTGTGTGCATTTTTGTTTATTACTGAAATTTGGATCTGTGCTATGTTTTATTTCTGCCAGCCATTTGTAGAAAGTGTTAAAAGGGGGTTTGGTTTCCATTAGTGCAATTCAGATAAGAGTTTGAGCTCTCTCCCTTTAAGGTTAATAAAAGATTTTTTTTACTGTTTTTTTTTTTTTCCTTTTTGGGTATAAGCATGCCCATCAGATTAGCTTTGGTCACTCAAAGTGATTCATCCTTATTTTGGGGTGTATACTTTAAGAATGCATAATCTGCCTAATCCCCTCCTCTCTGCCATAGGAATAATTAATTAATTAGTACAGATAATCAAATGAATCCTCCATCTTTGAATGACTAAGAAAGGTAAAGCTCCAGGCAAGTATATTTTATCTAAGTGAGCAACAAAGGAAGCTCTGTGTTAAGATTCTGAGGTTTGGAAGTTGCTTATATTTGCAGCAAAATTTACCCAATAGTCACTGATATCACTGCTTAATTCTGTTTCCTAGAATTATGCAAAAACCAGCAAAGTAACTATTCAAAGTAACTTATAATATCTCGGAATTAGAACTAATAGCAGCACATGATATTTTTGTTATTTTGGTTGTTTGGTGCTAGATATTGAACCCAGGGCCTGCTTCATGGCTACAATACTATAATAACAAAATGAATCCCCAGTTCTCGCATCAGTCATTTATTTTCTTTGTTTCCATATAGTCTGTTTAGTTATGTTGTCAGATTCCCATTAATACCTTTCAGCTGTTTCTAGCCAAGAAAAATAACTCAAGGCACTTTTTTTTTTTTCCAGAGCTGAGGACTGAACCCAGGGCCTTGTGCTTGCTAGGCAAGCGCTCTACCACTGAGCTAAATCCCCAACCCTCAAGGCACTTTTTATTTGTGTTTTGTGTTATATATGAATAGAATTTTTATAGAAAAGATTTTCTCTTTGTGTAAGTTTTTAAATGATTATTTTTTTCCCAAAAGATCACGTCCTCTGATTTATAACAGTGGCCACTGCAAAAGAAACCTTTTGTTTATAGGAAATCTGGGAAGCATACTGATTTCTTCAAAATAAACACACCATACTGTACTACATTATAATAAATATCTAAAGATAGAATAGTGCTTTCTTGCTCCAGTGTAATAATATGCCTATAGTTGCAATGAGTGGGTCACATGGAAGAAATATAAAATCATTTGTTCCACTCAACATTTGTCTCACAAAGTTCTAAAAAGTTTTTTTTTCTTTCAGATTTTTTATCCAAGGATGCCACAAAAGAAAACTGGAGCTAGGATATGTTCAATTGTCAGGCTGTGCATAGACAAATGCAGTATAAGAATGACTCTAACGGGACCCCCTCAAGAAGGAATCAGAGAATGAACTGAAGAGCTTGAAGGGGCTTGAGACCCCATATGTACAAACAATGCCAAGCAACCAGAGCTTCCAGGGACTAAGCCACTACCTAAAGACTATACATGGACTGACCCTGGACTCTGACCTCATAGGTAGCAAATGAATATCCTAGTAAGAGCACCAGTGGAAGGGGGAAGCCTAGTCCTGCTAAGACTGAACCCCCAGTGAACTAGACTGTTGGGGGGAGGGCGGCAATGGGGGAGGGTGGGGAGGAACACCCCATAAGGAAGGGGGGGAGGGAAGGGGATGTTTGCCCGGAAACCGGGAAAGGGAATAACACTCGAAATGTATATAAGAAATATTCAAGTTAATAAAAAAAATAAATAAATAAATAAATATAAAAAAAAAATAAAAAAAGAAAATTAGGAATATGTGACATTGTTGTATATAGAATTTGGCAAACATATCCACCAATAAAAACATTTTTGGCCGACAATGATCTAATAAAAAAAAAAAAAAAGAATGACTCTCTAGAACGTATATTGCTATGGAATATTTAATCACTTTACCAGACTTTATTTGCTTAGATAGCTTACTGCAGGGTCCTAAGACCCATAGAGCTATCATGAACTTCCCAGAGTATTCCTTTTTATTCCCAGAGTTAGTCAGTTGATTGCTTCATTATCCTTTTTTTTTCTCATTAGAATCAACATAGTGACAATCTTGCCTTAACCACAGTCTCTCACTTCCTTGAGGGAGTAACATGATACAATCCAAAGAATTTAGAGTCAATGTGACTTGCCTTGGACTTTCTAAAAGTTATATAAACTTCCTGAGCCTGTGTCCTTCTACGCTGAGAATGATATTGTTCTCGCTGTTCAGTAGAAGGCAGTATCTGGCGCGTCGCAGGTACACAGTAATTGCTGCCATACTCGCCCTTTCTGCCTCCATTCTCTTCATCTAAATGTGAGAGCCATTTCACAATGTCTAAAGTTCTTTATTAGCTACTCGGTCTTACTAGTTTTCTGGTTTTCCTGTCTTTCCTAAATAATTCTTTTTTTTTCAGAACAGAGTGAGTCTTAGGATGAGTTGAAGAGTAGAATGATAGCATTCCTTCAGGTGGAAGAATGAACGAGAATCCTCCTAGACGGATGCTTCTGCATCTGGGGTTGTCCTCCCACTGAGAGAATATCATACAATTCTAGAAGCAGATTTGGAGCTAAGGTCTTCTCCATTTTGATGGTAAATGAACTAAGGGGGGGGGGAATAAGTCAGAATAGAGTTAGGAGAAGCCACCTGGTTATTCTTAGATCCCAATAGCCTGTTCTTTCAGTTCTCGAGGTAGAAAATGGTGTTTCAGATTATGAAGGATGCTGGAAATTCACAATAGGAGCTATACTCCAGAGGAGGCAGAGAGTCTACAAACCACTGAGAGCCCAATGCTAACTCAAGGTCTGAGTGGTGCCCGCCCCTGTGATCTGCTATAGTAAACCAAGGATATAGTTTTTCTCCCAAACTTGAAAGAGAACTAAACAATCCTTTGTTTTCATTCTTGGGAGATTTCACACACACACACACACACACACACACACACACACACACACACACACACACACACACACGGTACTTGTAATTGCTAATAACATGGGGCTCGCACTCCTACACGATAACACAGTCTGGAAAAGCACAGAGGTGGCTGCTTTCCTTTTTTTTTTCAGTCACTGTGGTGGTCACCACCACACCCTATTATGCCTCCTTGGATCTGCTCTGGCTTCTTTTACTCACTGCTGTTACCTTTCTAGCCTCTTGAGGCATTTGAATCAGAAACATGGTGTGCAATGGTCATGTAAA